>NC_136712.1:6234666-6370498 GCF_947650265.1 Symphodus melops
GAACATTTCCCATCTCTACGCCTCGCTTGAGTCACTGGTACCCAGAGGAACCACACACACACACACACACAACACACAAACACACAAACTGGTCTGGTCTAAGGTTAAATCGACTGAAGCCTTCCCCTATGAGCTTTCCTCCAGTTTTCTTAAAGATGAGAAAAATTACAAATTGGAGTTGTCGTCTCCTGCCGCATTTAAGTAGAAGCTGTTTGTGTTGCCGGCTGCAGCAGACAAAATAGTTGCTGTTTTTTTTTTTACCTCGACTCCACACACACCTTAATCTGCTCAGTTGGCACAGGGAACGTGTGTGTTGCCTCTGCCATTAGCGACTATTAGCATAGGGATGTTTAGCTATGTCAAAAAGAGTTTCTGTGTTGAATTAAAGATCTGTGCTTCCTTGTGCGTCAACAGAAACAGAAAGAAGAAGGAAATCCTCTGCAGTGAGGGAAGTTTGCGTGAAGAACTGACAGGAGTTGGTGTAGAGGAGAGGTATGGGTCACACACGTCTACTGGTCGGGGGGGGTTAAGGATTCTCCTTAGACATGCAGGAACACATGTCTGTGGGTATCTCGCTGGTGAGAGAGACGGTACCTGTTTCTCAGACTGTGTTCGTGACTGCTCCTCCTGGGCGAGCACCACCTCCCGCTCCGCCGTGATCTGAACGCTTTCCCTCAGCGCTTCCTCCAGCTCCTCGATGCGCTCCTCCTTCTGACGGAGGGAGTCCTACAGAGAGGAAGAGTGTCAATTTAAAGTCATCAAGCTGTTTTTTTTTTTTTTTTTTGGGGGGGGGGGGGGGGGGGGGGGGGGGGGGGGGGTGTCTTGTAGATATTCTTTAACGGATGCTTTAATGTCAAGCAAACACAACCCGAAAATAAAACTGTTTCAACCTTTGTGGCGCACAAAAGCTTCTTTGAATTAACATCCGTCAATCTGCCACCTCAGAGTGTTTTACTCCATCACATCAGCTACTTGTTGGAGAAACTTCTCCTGTCGCATCCTGCTTCACGCGTCCACAGAACGAAAAAAAACCCTTCATGCTCTTCATTCTAGTCACTGTGTAAAAACCGCAAAAGACTCCGGAATTAGAAACTCTGAGTCGGTGTTGTTTTTTCGGTTAAATGACGTGTACCCGGGAAAGACTTTCCCTTTTTTCCCCCCCCATTTTTTGAGTTAAATGTGAGGTGAATGAATAAGTGATGGGAGGAGTCAGGAGGCGGCAGACGCAGTGATACATTACAGTGGCCGTGAACAAAAAAAAAAAGCTGCGGGACATCTTTAACACATGTGCTGTGAATCTGCGCCCTGCTCCACATCCAGCATTACTGCGTGTCTAACTATGCAGACTGAGACGGCCTTTAATTGGATTAAATCTGCTTATTGTATTGAATCGAATTTACGGTTACTCGCATTCCTTTTGCAGGCCTCAGCGCTGGTTAAACTGCGAAGAATGGCTTACATTTCACACACAATGTAGTTACGGCTGTGACCACTGCGGTCTCATAAGTCTGAATGACTCACACAGCTCATCAGCTCATCTCCCTAACCACACGCTTTCACAGAAATGACAAGTTCGAAGCTCTGTATACCAGAGATCAATCATAGCTGGAGGGAGAATACACACACACACACACACACACACACAGATTTAAGGAGCATTTTCATCTGCCTCTAATCAGAGAAGCCACTGAGGTTAACGATTACTGGAAGAGGAGAGGGATGAGAAAAATCAGGAAGACAAAGTCAGGAAATTAGGGTCAAAAAGGGTGAAATTTAAAGGTACAGTAGACGTGTAAGGTAATCGCAGAAATGGAGACATATGAAGTGAACCACACATTGTTGTTAATCTTGTGGTCACGTGATACCCAGCGCACGATCAGGTGATGACGTGGACGTTTGAAAACCCGCAGCGTTCACTTTTTTTTTTTTTGTGTCGAGTTCGAATCCGTCATGTCTCCTCTAATTATCTTCTTCCTCTCCGTCACTTCTTCTACCATTTTCCTCCATCTTCCATCTGTGCTCGCTGTCAATCATCCCCCTCAGTCAACAGAATGAGAGTTTCCTCATACATACGTTTGTGTGTGTGTGTGTGTGTGTGTGTGTGTGTGTGTGTGTTTGTGAAAGAGAAACTGGTGTGTTTGACATTGCCTCAGGCTGCTCCCCGTCACAGTTGTCACGTCATCATGAAGCATTGTTATGATAGCAGACACAATTCAAGGTAGGACAGAAGGGAAGGAGGGAAACAGTTCCTCCCTCCTCACCCCCCCCCCCCCCCCCCCCCCCCCCCCCCACCCCCCCCAAAGCCTCATTTTTTAGCGGAAGCTTCCTCCCTCCTTCACCTTTATCTGCTGGGAGCTCTGGTTCAGATTGTCCTCCCTCTTCTTGGCCTCGTCCATCATTTGGGGCGTTCTTGTTCTTCTCGATCTGCTCCTTGTGCTTCATGTTGGCCACCTTCTTCGACTGGTCCTTTCATCTGCCTGCAAGTACACATCAAAGTGTGTGAACGTCACATCGTCTGTGAAGGTTCTCAGAGTTTACACAGTGAACTGGATGTTCTAAGCTTAAATGTCCTGCGTCCTATTTATCCTCATACATCCATGTCAGATATGTTGGCTTTGTTGCAGGTATATGATTCTGTCCTCCCCTCGTTCCCCCTCTAATTAAGTATAAAAACAAATGACTATTTCTTAATATTATAGTGGTGCTGATGGCCTCGTGGTTAGGTCGTACCCCCCCCATCCTTCAGGCAGGCTGCCTGGGTTCAAGTCTGATCTGTGTCTCCTGTCTCCACTCTCTCTTCCTGATTTCCGACCTCACCACTATCCCTTCATAAAAGGCATAAAAACCCCCAACCCAGAGGGGAAGAAAAAAAAAAAAGAACCCCCCCTCAAATTAAGATGCCACAGGAAGTGTCACAATAATGCTTTAATTGCATTAATGATTTTTACTGACCCCACATGTGTTCACATATCCACACATTCCCCATAAAAAGCAGAGAACCAGTCGCCCCCCCCCCCCCCCGAGTACATTCTGGAGATGCTTTCTGTTATTACCATTAAGATGACAGTGAAATTTGATTAACAACGCTGTGCAAGACAAGGCTGTCGTGAAATCCTTTTTGGACGACATAATGTAAAGATCTGTGCTGGAATTCAATAAAAAAGCAACGAGGTAATGACTTGAGGACATTTGAGATTTTCCTCGTCGTGGGAGGTGATGGGGTGGGTTGCCTGGAAGCAGAGTTTAAATCATCGTGTTGGGAATGAAGGAGCGAGAGAGGGACAAAGAAAGGGAAAGAGAGATTCCTCGAGGGAGCAGCAGACTGGAAGAAGGAGAAACGCTTTAATCCCAGTTTAAGCTGTCTGAAGGCCGTTGTGTCTCTGTCACTGACCTATCAGCTATCACAGCAGCTTGACTTGATCAGGACCCTTCATACCTTTCACACACACACACAGATGTGGACTAACCCGAGCTAATGCCAGTAAGGTTTAACAGCGTCTACTGAATCATGACACGGATGAAAGTTAAGTCAAACACAAAGGATGAATGTGAACATATTCACGTCCAACGTAGACAAAACTAAACCTCTGACCAACACGTGAGAAATGACTCAAACTCAATTAAATTCGCACCTTCGGCTCTCCCCGAGTCTGCGAGTCTTCTGGATGTTTTAATTTTTTTTTTTTATATGTTTACATCACGTCTGCTTGCACTGTGCAAATGTTTATGCAAGTGGACGCATTCCTGTTCACTTAAACTTTAACAGGCTCTCGCACTAATCCATTTTCTTTCCTTCCATTGCTGCAAATCGCCCGTAAAAAAGCCGACCCCAAGTGATGGGAAAACACTGCAAATCTGCAGGCATGTGCACTCATAGGAGACCATTTTTACAAGCTGCAGAGCTGCATGCTACGTTCCTTTAGGTATAAACAGGTTTCATCTTGTGCTGACATTTGACCTTTGTCTGTACATTGTAATTGTCTGAGCGTACATCTTAAAATACACCCGACTCAACCACTGAGCCACAGCCTCCCTGTAAATGTTTAAATGTCCTTCCATCTGACAGAAAGCCAGATCTCATGTTAAACTGATTATTTTGCTTCCACAGACAAAACATGAGACTCATGATGAAGGCAGATCTTCGGAGTTTTAACCCTGAACATACAAATTCAATTTATCTTACACATATCTGGGTCGGGTACGGCCTTTATATGAATTCCCATAATCTCTCCTCATGCTGTTTCACTTATTCTATTTCCACTGCTTTACTCCTTTGAGTGATATCGTCTGTCTGAATTCACACCAGTACTACGTTTATTTGTTTACATTGACTCGTACTAGCGCTCGTCTCCAACTATCAAAGCCATAAACTTGCTGCCAGACTAACTTTCAGCTATGGCCTTGAAATGTTTTCTACATTCGTATCACCTCCAGAAAGTTGAGAAATGATGTTGGCGGTGAATGCTTAAATAAAATCCTAAACGTGTTTGCTAAAAGGTCCGGGGGGCCCAATTCCAGAGCGTCCAGAGAAATTTGGGAAGCTGGAAGAAAAACTTGAAATGCACAGCCGGAGCCAAAACCGCTCTGCAGCACCTGGCTGCTCGGAGCTTACAGAATAATAATCAGCAGATTGAGCTGCATGCTCACATGTGGTTTTAAGCTGTATTGTATATGGGTGAAATAAAGGACTACATATTGCATCATTGTCACATCGAAACTAGGTTGAAATGCGAAACAGGAAAGAGCATGAAGTAAGCGTCGAGTTTCGATGGATCATTTTTTAGTTTCCTTTGTTTGCTCCCTGATTGTGGGATAGTTTTTGAATACATGGGATTCATTTTGTGCTCTACACCGTGCGAGTGTGTAACAGGTCATAAACATGCAGGAATGTTCCTATTGGACAATTTCCAGGAAGCTAAAACCATCTGGTTAGCTCTCTGAGGTTTCCCTCCTTCATGCTTCATTTACTGAATGTAATGTATGTGAGTTTCTGTGCATTAGGAATACACTTAAAGATTGCAATATTTCCATTGGACTCAACACCAACACTCCCTCTCCTCCTTCTTTTGCTACTCTTGATATTCATTCAACTCAAACCTGACTTTTTTTTTTGCATGTTGCTTTATAATCATTTATTTGCATCAGACCGACTTTGAGGAAAAAATGAACTGTGCCTGATCGCTCACCCCTCCTTTCTCCGCACTCACGCTTTCTCTCTCTCTTTCTGCAAATGCAGCGTTACTCTTTTCTTTGGATGAAATATTCTCATCAGACCATAGACCACTTCTTCTCTCGTTTCCTCTCCCCGATTCCTTCCACTCCCTCTTTTGTCACTTACATCTCCTCTGCTTAACTTCCCCCCCCCCCCCGAAAAATAGCAAACGCTTTAAGGTGTTTTCCATCGCCTGAGTGTGTCATCTGAAACTGAATCTATTTTAGCACGAGTGTGCCCATCTGTGAAACTAAACAGTGTATTAAATAAGCTACCGATGTCATTAACTGGACACGCGTGAGCTTTTAAGAGTCACTCAAATGTTTTACACTGAAAAAAATAGCATGTTGTCCGACTACCCACGTGTGCATCAAAGCACTCGCTCACATCTGAAGTTCTTGTTGGTTTATAACATTCTCAAGGTGCCCGATGACTTTCAATCCTCCCTATGAATGCGTCTACCTTTTTGTTAGATATCGACAGGTTTCTCACAACTATCCTGCGTGTGCATGTTTTATGAACTCATGTTACCATGATAATCAAGTCCAATAAATCAGTTATTTCCTACGTTGTCCTCTGTATGCTTGTTTGAAATCCCAACCAAAGCTACATGGCACTTTTTAAAAAAATCAGGATTAATTACAGTGTGACATGCATAGAGTTTCTTTTTTAAAGTTCATGTCATGCATCCACGTTTAATTAAACACTTTCATACACTCTGTGCTTAAGGGAGCATTGGTTACTTGTTGAACTCGATGGCTTGGCTCAGTGTAGGCTGAGTGCCATTTGAAGCTGTTTTAATATGTAAAATACTTCCTTTTCGCTCTCCCTCTAAATTCGCTTTCAACAACTGCTGCACAACCACTGGAGGAAGCAGAATCACCGGAGAGTTGACTTTCCCCGCAGTGCTGTAAACACCACATAAGAGTGCAGTGAAACCACATCCGCACACAAAGCCATACACTCATTGACACTTTGGGATGAGTTCAACTGAAAAAGGAGCCCAAAACTGTGATGAAAGGGGAAACACACACAGAGAGTTAGTGCTGTCAACTGGTTCAAACACAACCTGCTTTCTTTTTGAGCCTCTAAGTCGGACCACACACACAAACACACACACAGAGATGTGAATGCATCAGCACGTACCATAGCATACACTAACATACATACATACATTTTACAGCTCTTTGAACCTTTTAAACTTTTTAAAAACTTCAAAAATATCCTCGTGCACTGACCTCAAACACACATATAAGTTATATTTATATGTAACATATGCAACACACAAACAGAGAGAAGCCTTCATTAAAACTTAAAGCTGTAAAAAAAAAAAAAAAAAACTTCATACTGCAACTTTCATTAGAGCTGGAAACGCACACACACACAAACACACAATCTCGTAAAGTCTCAGAGTCTCCAAAATAAAATGTTTTCTCATTAGCATGCAGATGTGATGATATCAAGGGAGCCACATTAAGGTAATATTAATATTACATTTGGAGCCCTGTATAAATATTTGATCAGAAATGCTCCGGGGCCTCATGTATGTTTACTGCACATAGTTCACCCGACATTAACATCAAGGATTTCCTTTGAAACATTTGGAATTCAGTATTTCCTTTGAAAATACAGGAAATGTTGGTTTGGTTTATTAAGCCCATAAAAGCTATAAAACATGAAAAAAAAAAAATCCATCAAGAACATATTACTTTGGTCTTACCCTCTGCTGGCTCTGAAAAGCGTTCAGTGAAAGGAGGCCGTTTGGGAGAAATAAAGAAAGGAAATACCAATTGTGGAGAATCTCCCAGGAATTAAAGCTAATTTGAGAGGTAACAAAGGAGACGTGACAGCCTGGAGTGTGTAAACTAGTCATAAAACTACTAAAATACTACAACAGACTGGGTGAAATGTCTTTGTATTGATAGCAGAGGACACTGTGAAAATACATTCCCTTTAACAGCACCTATGTTATGTATACGTCAAAAGTGGCCATTCAAAAAAAGAAAGTGTTTCCATTACAGCGAGTGTGGAAGAGTGTGACTGAGAGCTGGAGCTGATCTTGGCGGTGTCTTTGTTTAACATGGAGAACAACATAGTCTCACAATGAAACACTGACACTCTGTTCTTGAACCTCATATTCATCTTTTGATCTGAACTCCAGATTGTATTTGAGCTGAGTCAACAACAGACCAAGAGTAGTTTTATAAAGTACAACGTTGTGTTTTTATGTGCGTTTACTTTGGAAAAGAGGAAAGTAATATGCATGGGAAGGCTAAAGTGTGTATGTGTGTGTCTGCTTGTTGTCTCCCATTAGCTGACAAATCCCTGCACCACCTCAAAGCTCAGAGTCCTACAAGACCTCAAAGGGATAACACACACACACACACCTCTCTCTCACATACACAGACACACACACACACACACACAAAGAAACAATGCAAGTCCCTTTAAAGCTACAGAAACCTTGATGTCAGACATTTGGCAGTGGGTGAGGAGCTCCTTAGCTCAAGATCAAAACAACCAGAAAAAAAAAGTGAAATAGCTAAAACAGAAAAGGGACCGAAAAAGAAAAAGGAGTCTTCTGTAGTATACCAGATGCCATTGCAATGCTAACTTTTCCTTTAGTCTTTCCCCCCTCTAGAGTTGAATCACAAAACACCAGAACAACAGTGATGAAAAAGCTGACAAGGCGGCAGGGAGAACGGCGGCTCTGGATGTTGAAAAAGAACCGAAGAGCACAAAGAGAGCTGGCACCGCGGAGACCTTTACAACAGAGCGGAGTGCACAAAACACTCAGACCACCAGATTTATACAGGAAACAGACGGACTAAGTGGTTATTATGTGGTGGATTGCAATGTGTAGGTCAGAGAAATTTGAATATGACTGTGATATGTCCGTTATAAAAGACCGATTACAGACTTGTGCATCCTGAAATCTCATTACAGAGTCACCTCCTGGGTGCAGATAGGAATATTTAAAATCGGAAAAAAATAAGACGCTTGATGTTTTTTAAAAGTCATGGATATGTATAATGTGCTGCAATGCCAGAATTGAAGAAATATTCCCTTTATTAAGCCCAGGAGGTAGTTAGCTCAGCAGCTTAGCTTAGCATAAATAGTGGAAACATGGAAAAAGCTAGCATGGTTCTGTCCAAGGGTTAAAAGTCAACCTTCCCAACACCTGTAGAGCAAACTAACTGACATCTCTTTTTTTAATCCAACCAAAATTGAAGTATTATTACCACTGTGCACTTTTATGGATGGTTATTAGCAGCACTATTTCTTGGCTAAGAGGAGCGACTTGCTGGAGTCTCCGCAAATTGCCTGGAAACCTCATGGTGATGACAACGGGACATAACATATCAGTAAGTAGGCAGTAGAGGTGCTTGTGACTGTAGCTGACCTGGACTGAATCAGGCTAGCTGTTCCCCCCCGTTTACATTGTTTAAAGTATTTAAGCTAGGCTAAGCTAACAGTCCTCAAAATCTAGCGAGACATTTACCCTGCGCACATGTGAGAGAGAGGTATCCAGCTTTCTTTTTAACGCTGTACAAGAAAGAAAATCTGTCATTTTCCAAAAGGTTTAACTGCAAAGTTAAACTTATTTAACAACCTAGCAGTCAAACTGTAGCATTTTTAAACATAAAAAAACCCATTAGGAGCTAAATAGTCAAAACCCTGAAAAGTATCTCAACTGCTCAACGAATGTGGTACCAGAAACAAAAAAACCTAAAAAAACCCCCAATGGAAAATAGGACAACTTTTAATTCAAGTACCTGTCCATGTTCATAATCTCGAAAAGTAATTTCAACATTGTGCTTGTTTGTTGTCTGAGTTAGCCTGAAATCTTAAACTGGGTGCTAATTTCATGATAGAGACCGGCGAGGTGGCTGCAAGAAAGGAAGAGCGAGACACTTCCTCTTCAAAGATGCAGTGATGTGTCACAGAAAGAGAGCAGAGTGAAAGTCAAGGTGTCTCCTTCATAGACAGATGGCCAGACATGACGGGAATGATTAAAAAACAGAGTTTATGACAGAGCGGAGGAGATAAGAGAGCGCGCCTCGCTGCAAGGACGAGGAGCGTGACAATGAAGGAGAGCGTGATGAGAGGAGAGGAAGAAGAAAAACAGGCATGCAGTACTAACCTTGAGGCGAGACTGGGTAGAGCAGGAGAGACAGGGTTGCATTGTAAAGATAAAAAGGAAGGGAAGGGAGACAGAGAAGGTGAGAGAGTTGAGTGCTAGGTTAACCAGCTTGATCACAATTCAAAGAAGGAAGAGATGAGAGGCAGAACTGACAGACAGAAAGAGAGACAGCGTCACACCATTAACCACAGAGGAACAAGCAGGGAGACAGGCAATGCTGGCAGACAGACAGGCAGCACATAGACAGCTTTTAATACAGTACAGTATTGGGGTTATGAGAGGCCTGCTCACCTCATATGACCTCTCTGGGAACATACACCAAGAAAACGGCACACACAAACCATAGAGAAGGAGCGTTTAGCCAATCAAAGCAAGAGCTGCGAGGGTGCTCATGATGAATTATTTCTTCTTCAATGGTTTTTGATACAGCAGACGACTTCCTTCGCTTCCCGCTGGGGGACACTTGAGAAGCGAGCGTCTCGTTTGGATTCGTGGAGAAGTCTCGACCGAAAAAGGCCCACAGCATGTTATCATTAAGATATGATATTCGAAGAAAATTGTGCTTCCTATATTGGTTGACCTCAGAAGTTTTCCACACAATCGTTCCGTGTATGTTTGGTTGAATTGGCAGAGCCCCCGAAACTCCAGAGTAAGTTTATGCCTGGGAACGCACGCTAATGACGCCTTGCCAGAGACAAATTGTCCATTACAGAACAATATAACACGCAATAAACTTCTCTAATTTCCCATTACTCAGGTTTATACTCTCCATCTCTCTGAACTGTCTTCATTTTTCTCTCTTTTTCTTCCCTTTACGTTATTCTTCTGTCAGTTTCATTTTCTGTTTCCCTCTCGCCACTGTGTTGTCTGTTCCTCTCTCTCTCTCTCTCTCTCTCTCTCTCTCTCCATCAGATGTTTAGTTTCTGTCTTGTTGTTTTTCCTCCTTCAACCATCTTCCTTTCTTTTCCTCTCTCTCTCTCTCTCTCTGTTTTCCACTCTTCTGTCCAAATCCTTTATTTTGGCCATCATGGTAGATTTTCAGCTCCATTTCCCCTCAGTGTGAAGTCACCAAGTCCGCTCCAATTACCATCCTAGTTACAGAAATAAATAACCTGCTAACACTACAGCTCCATTTAAAGCAGAGGGGAAAGAGAGGGTTGATGTTTAACCTTGTGTGACCTACACATGATCTTTTTTTTTTTTTTTTTCCGGAATGTTCCCCTTGCTCACTCGTAGCCCAGGGTTAGCCTTGTTGCCAAGCGAAGCGATGGCTTCAGGCTAATTAACCTTCCTCTAATACACCTGTTAGCTGGAGGCTAAGTGTCATAATTTACAGCAGGTTGAGCTAGCTCTGGGATGAACACAGTATTAGTACACTTTATGAGACAGGGTCAATGCCTGCAGCTCATTGTTGCTGGGTATATTAAATTAACCTGACACACGGCCTAACATCTAAAAAGTCTTGCAGTTACAAATCACTTCACTGTTCACTGAACTCTTACTTGCGACATCAGGAATGTCCGATTTTTTTTAAGACAGAGAAAGCTCCGTTTCATAACGTCGACATGTTCTCATTATGTCGACGTTTAACCACAACTTTGGTTTGGTTCGAAGTAAGCCTGATATCCCTTTCATTATTAATCTATCAGCTAAATAGAACCACAACATGTGAAGTGATCAAACGTATCATACATCATAGCGCCCTCTTATGTAACCTTTACCAACCGCTCTCTTCACAGTAATGAGTGTGGGGGAAAGTTACACCATCAAAATCTGCTTCATCTTAATTTTTGGATACTGTGGTCGGACAAACAGTAGAGCCTCGAGGTTTTTGAGCTTTCCAGTTTCCTAAGATCGGCCTGCAAAAGTTAGATAAACATCACTTGCTTTATTTTATTAATATAATCCTCAAGGACAGGAAACATTTAAAATGGTTATTGAGTAACATTATAATGCATCAACAAAGCTGCTCTGCTGTTAAATCGCATTATTGCTACAGACATGTTCACAGTTTAAGTCCACCAGTCAGCAGGTGCTAAATTATTAATCGTCAACCATTTCTACTGGCCAGACAGAGACACAGTGTGGAAACAGTGATTCTCCCTAAAATCATTAACACCCATTAGTCTTCGAGGCAAACTCCCAAGAACACCAAAGCAGTGAAGGGAGGAACAGATTAAAGAGGCAGAAAGAGAGAAGATGGTTCAAAAAGGAACATTTAGAGAAACAAGCGGACCGGTTTTTAACGAGCACGGACAGCTCTGATCGAGATGAACTTCACTCTTAAAAGTCTGGCAAAAACACGTGTTTTTTTTTCCTGAGCAGAAGATGTCGGACCCTGCTTCACTTACTGAAACCTCCTGAGGCTTCTGACGGAAACACTCATCAACAACAAACAGCCAGGCAGAGAGGTAAAACAGAGAGGCAGGCAGGCAGCAGGCAGACAGATATTCAGATACAGACAGTAAACAGATTAAGATTAAGACAAGTCACTGAGGAAGATGTGGAGTATTTAAGAAAGAGGTTAGAGGGTAGAAAAGTAGTTAGGAACACACAAGTCATTCCTATTAGTGTAAATAAAACAAGTGAACTGTTCAGATTCCTAATTTAAAAAAAAAAAAGTGTTAAAGTCTGCTAGTCAGGCATCCTCGGCTGAAAGTAAAACAAAAGTGAAGCGTGAAAACAGAGTCACCAAATGAAAGAGTTGCATCATTGACAGGAGCAGAGGGTTAAAATCTGGCACAGGGGAGACTCTGGTGCCACACTGCGCCCTCTTCTTACAAACTTAAGGGAGAAATAAAGCCTGGTTTAAACCTCTCTGTGTGGAATCTACGTCATCGTAATCTACGTCATCGTAACCTACATCGCTGTGAGCACTACATACTTGTGCTTTGGTGCGTCTGCGTAGCTCTGCGATACGCCGCCTACAAATGCTAGTTAGTATAATTTCTGGGCTTGTTATTTTGTTTTAGATTTAGGTGCCGCCCCATCCTCTGCCTGTTTGTGTACAGGAAACAAAAGCGAATGAAAGCGAGCTGATAAATACTGAGCAGAAGTTGACTATCCAGCTTGTAGTATTCTTCCTTTTGCAGAATTGTGGATACAGCTGTGACACCCAAAACCTTGTTAAAGCAGGAAATATGCTGCTACCCAGCGGTCCAATCACAGCGCTTGTAGTTGCGTTGTTATGACAGGTACCCTTCAGGCTACATGTATAGGCTTCTCTGCAGGTACGGGGCTACACCAACCTGTGACTCAGAAGTTTAAATCAGGCTTAAGGCTCGTCTCACTGTATTGAAAGAGAGGAGGAAACCAAACAGGCACAACATGCAATGGTGCAACTCTTTGATAGTGATTATTAGTGAACATACTCAGCTTGGTTCCATGTGGAAGAGGCTTGTGAAAATAAGAAATCTCTTCAAACGTCATAATTATTTCTTTTCGAGATTCTTTCAATTTTTGGGGGGAAATTTTTTTGCGTTTTCTTGAAAATGCCAAACGACAGAACATTTCTAAAATGCAAGGTGAGGGATTCAAATTCTTTGTTTTATTTGGATTTGAAGGTCATTTTAAACTTTTGGTGGTTTTGCTCAGAAACGCTGAGATATTTGTTCAGGTTCACATCCTGTGTGTGTCAAACAACTTTTTGGTCTCAATGGAAGAACCTCTGACTCAACTTGTGGCTCTGTGGTTGGTTAAAGATCATTTCCGAATGACAAAAACTGATCCATTTTGGGTAAAATGGTCCGTCAGATTCATTTTGAAGCATTTATTTCCACATTACTTGCCCACATGGGACTGCTTTTATTTTTTCAAAGTGCTCTTATATCCCGTCCTCGGACAAGCAGAGTGAGTTTTTGTCGTGCATCTGACCAACAGGGCCGACAGCCACTCACGTGCCCAGGTAGTCCCACACCATCCCTCCCATTGGCTGCTGAGAGGCAGCAGCGGGAGGGGCTTGTTTTCGCAACTGCTGAGAACGCCACAGATGGGAAGCAGAGGGGCTTCTGGGGTGTTATGGGCGCACGCGTACACACAGCCAAAAAAAAAAAAAAAGCGCTCACGCAAATGTCGAATCACACGATTGCATACACGCATGTAAACGAGGTACAAAGGGGAAAGGAAAGATGGGCGTAACAGAGGAAATAAGGTTAAAATGGGAGGAGAAAAGGGGGAGAAAGAAAGGAGAGGAAGGAAGGAGAAAAGGGGACAACTATAGGATTAGTTATGGAGGAGAGATAAGCATTGATTCCAACAGTTTGTAGGTAGAGAGTGAAAGAAAAATGAGCCACAAAGTGGTGAATAATCAAAATGTAAACCTCAGTCTTATTCACTTTCTAATGATTTAGGTATGAAAAGCAAGTAGGACATGTATAGATATGTTGCAGAAATACCTTTTGGACATATTACGTTTAACATTTAACCCATCAAACCTCTAAATCATGAATCTTTACAGTTTGCCCTCTCACCTCTCTAATTCATGGATCTTTTTCTCCTTGTCATTCTTTTCGTTCTCCATCTCCCTCAGGATATCCAGGAGTCGCTCCACCTCGGACTGAGCCTTCCCAGCATCCTCTTTGTGCCGGCTGACTTCCAGCTCCAGGCTGGAGATCTGTTCACAGAGTTCAGTGCTGGCCTGGGAATCAGCTGCTGCACTCTGAGCCTGGAACAAAAAAAATTAATCAGAATAAATAAACAAGAGGGTTTCACGTTCAGAAGCAGGTGAACAGCACATGATGGTCAAAATGAGCGTGTGCCGATAGCAGCATGGATAGGTGGAAGGGATGATTGTTCTTTGGTTGAAGAAATGACAGCAAAGCATTTCAGCCATGCTTTGAGCTAAAAGCTATTGTCAGAACTGCTGTATGTTTCCCCATGCGTTTGTCCCTTCTCCCCTTCCATTGTCTCCAGCTCTGCTCAGGTGAAGCTATTCATTACTCAGTGAGGTGCAGCAGGCCTCAGTGCTTCAAAGCCCAGTGTTCAGGACAGAGGGGGTTTTAGGAGTTGGTACTGCTGCCTCGTGCCTCTCAGTCAGGGATTATGTGTTTTCTTGTTGATTCAGTCGTTTGTTTACTATTTAGTTATTTTTCCGGTCTTTTTAAAGTCCCTTTGTTTTGACTTTGGTAAGATGTATGACGTGCTTTAATGGGTCAAGTTGTGGGTTGTTGTTAGGCCCGGCCAACCCTAACATGCTCATATCAATTACTATTCTAAGTTAACAAATATACTGTAGATATATATATATATATATAAAATGTGTAAAATATTAGAATTGCATTCATTTTAAGGGTAGTAGCAAAACATGCTAACTTATAAATGCTGCTGTAATAAAGGAAAGTCTTGGTTTTATCTTCTGGCTCATTGACGACAGCTTGGGTTTGATTTTCTTTCCACTTCCACCGAACCAAACGCACACTATGATGATTTATTTGAAGATTAGCACAAGCACGGGGAAATTAAAACAATTAAATGAAGGAGCAGTAAGTCTTTCTGTTGCTCTGCAAAGCTTCACCAAATAAAAACACCAAAAACAAGAAAGACGGATTAAGTTAAAAATAAAAGAAAAGTCATAATAATCTTTGAGGTTAAAACAGCTGTGTGTGTTTCCCAGAAGTAAATGTTGCTCTTGGGATGGATTGACTTTGTGTGTACGTGTGTGCGCACACGCCTTGTTGGTCACACAACATATAACCCTATTAGTTTTGGAAGAGCTCAAGAGTTTGTTCAGGTCGCTATGTCGAGAGGAAACCTTTGGATGTCTCACAATATTATAAGAAGATCTGGGCGGAGGAAAGAAAGACAGAGAGAGGGAAAGAAAAGGAAAAATAAAGGACAAAAAAAAAAAAAACTCACACCAAAGTCACATGCACAATGTCAAATCGTTCTCACACACAGAAACACGCTGTCAAGTCTTTTTTTTTTAAATCTATGGTAACAGAAAGAGACTCAGAAATAAACTCGACGAGAGAAACACCAGAGATCCACAGACACCTCCATACACATTCACTCACTCTGTGAACACACACACACACACACACACACACACACACACACACACACACACACACACACACACACACACACACACACACACACACACACACACACACACACACACACACACACACACACACACACACACACACACACACACACACACACACACACACACACACACACACACACACACACACACACACACACAGGGAGTGGCGGCGGTGGTGCTCCTGTCTTCTCCACTCTGTGAAAATGACTGTAAGGCTGTCAGCAGGCCGTCACACACGCAACGTTTTATGGGCTGCTGTGTGGGAGAGAATATTTGATACCTAAACTAAAAACACACACACACACACACGCACGCAGGCACGCACACACACACGCGCTTCTTTCTTTTACTTCTTTCACACAGTAAATCTATATGTACTCACGGCTCAAGGAGCTGTTTCGTTGTTTTTACACAATAACAAAAAACGAATTTGAATCTTCAATCTGACCTTCTTGAGTTGGTTCTCCAGTTTGATGCACTCCTCTCTCTTCTGCTCCAGGCTGATCTCCAGACTCTTCAGCCTGTTGTCCTTCTTCAGAGTGGAGGACGCCAGAGAGGACGCCTTCTCCTTCAGATCCAACACTGAAGTCTGACAGAAACAAAACAAAGAGACAAAGAGGCAGACAAAAAGTAATGAGGAAGGACGCCAGCAGCAGAGATTGTGAGTGCGAGACACTGACGAACTTCATGGTGCTCAAATGTGTATTGAATACTTGTTCCAATTTATTACAGCAGGTTAAAAATTTTGAAATTCGGAAATGTTTTCTTCCGGTTACAGAGTGGAAACAATAAGAGCATGCACAGGAAACGTTCAATCTGGAAATCAATGATTCATTTTGACACTCTCCTTTTGTGATCGTGGTAAAGATCATCTTTCTGGACCCTCAGTGGCCAGAGGAAACTGAACCAACTGTAATGATTGCTTACGTTAGAGAAACAAAACCAAAGTTTAAAAACTTGAGTTATCCTTAAAGGCCGACTGTCCCATCTTCTGCCAAACTTTTTTCCCATGACTCGTCTCTTCTCTCACTCTTCCAGCTCAATCCCTCCATCCGTAAAGTCTCTCTCTCTATTTTTCTGCATCCATCTTTTCTGGTCTTTTCCTCTTTTAGTAGGGCCCGTGAAACCAGAGGGAGAGACACTCAGACGTGTAATTTCACCCATGACTGACAATACCAACTCCAGACTATGGATCCTCATGTTTGACTAGGCTTTGGTCACGAAACCTTGCTGCTTACTCTGATTATATATAGAGACTTATATATATATTTTACCGATGTCAGACAAACCCCACATCTGTGTTTAGCAATGTAGAAAGGAATGCATGTTTTCTCCCCGAACGCTCCCATGTTTTACTCAAATTATAGAAAGGGCCTGTGACAGGTTTTATGACCCCACATTGGCTAAAATTATCGGAAGAGTTCAAGTCAAGAAGAGCATGAAGGACTTTTTTTTTTTTTTTTTTTACTAAAACAACATGTGTATTTTCTTCTCGCGTGTATTTGGTCTATTAATGGAAAGACTGGCAAACACAGCCAAAACTCTAAAAGAGGAGATCAACACCACTCTCGTGTCTGAATGCTAATTACAAAGGCTCGTCTGCAGTTAGCTTAGCATACGTTGGAAAAACAACTTTGCGTTATTCTAAATAAGCCCGTAAGCATTTCTACAGTTCGCTGGTCAAATTTGCTTCCAATTTGTTAAAATTTCTGTAAAATGACAAGTAGAAATGTTTGTGTTGGTTTCTATAGCAGGGTAACTCAGTTCATGGTTTGGAAACGTCTATTAAAAAAAAGACCTTCACACTGTTTAATTTCAGGTTTACCTCCTGAGGGATAGTGGGTGAACATGTGTTGTTTCCTGATTTGATTAATTGTTACTTTTCAGGATCACTTAAAATGCTTCGTCATCCTGCCTCTGCTGTTTTGTTCAGTATGAGTGTCAAAGCATAAAGAATGAATCCTCAGTCTCTGTTTTGATTGGCTGTGAAGCTTCTTGTTGTCAAGGAAATGTGACTGTGTAACGCTGTTGTCCTTCAGTGCAAGGTCTGCAGTCGAGTGACAGATCAATCAAGAGAACAGAGAGAGAGAGAGAGAGAGAGAAAGTGTGTGTGTGTTTCTGACTTATAGCTCCGACATGGATGAGTGTGTTCGTCTGGTGTTTCTACCTCACGGTCAGAGAGGTCAGCCTGCAGCTGCGAGACTTTCTCCCTCAACTCCTTCAGCTCCTTCTTGCTGATCTCCACCTCCTCCCCCTTCTCTCTGTCCTCCTTCTCCCGCTGCTCCTTCAATCGCTCGATGATTCGCTCCTGGGCATCGAGAAGAAGAAGGACGAGTGAAAGATGGAAAGAATGAAGAAAGAAAAAAAAAAAAGGACAAAAAAAAATGTTCCAACAGTAACTCACAGTCACTTAATATCAAGTTTCTGTACCAATAACAGCCACATTCAACCTTACATACATGGCAGCTTTGGCAGGATCTAACAGCCAACAGTTATTTGAGACATGTTATATATTATCTGGCACAACGTGTTAAATTCACATCTACTAAAACACTATAGATGCTCTCCAGCTATAGAACAACACAGCGGCCAGTTCAAGCAAGAGTGTGAAAGTTCAAACAAAAAGAGAGAGAGGAAAAAGCCCAGAAGAGCAAATTGACTGGTTGGTGTGTGTGTGTGTGTGTGTGTGTGTGTGTGTGTGTGTGTGTGTGTGTGTGTGTGCGTGCGTGAGGACAGACCGAGGTGTCCTGGTCGGAGAATAGCAACCTTTTTTTTAAGTGAGGAAATTTTGGACTTATGAGTGAGAAAAAACATCTAAATATATGGCGTTGCCCCGACTCGTGATTCAGTAATTGCATCAGCGGTGCCAAATATCAATTTTTGACTGAGATAAAAACACCACACTCTTCATAGATTTCCCTAAAAATGTCACTCGTATTATCACTCCTTCTTCAGGACTCCTCACAGAGGCAGCCATGACATGAACAATGGGAGAAACTGACAGTAAACAACCACATGGATCCTGCATTTACCTTGGGAAGGACTTTTTACACTTGTTATTTATTATTTTATTTATTTACAATTACCACAGAATTGCTCTCTTGTGTCATTTTCATTTTCATGGGCCATGTGTCATGCATTGTACCGCATCACATTAAATCAAATTGTGTTATATCGAGGCGTGACTCACCCTGCTATTCTGACCTCTAACTCACCTCGCCACACTTCTATACAAACCAGATTCAGGGTTGCAGGAATACTGTCAGGATCAGAATATTTTCTCTTCTATTTACTTTTATTCATTAGGGTGCTTTTTGTTTGAATTCCTTTCTATAAATTGTTGAGATTTTCCATGTTCTGTTTGTGTCTTTTATTTTTTTTTTAAATGTGTTTTGATTTTTTTACGTGTGCTACCTAAAACATCTGTCAAACAATCAGGTGTGCATTGATTTATTTATTTTTTTAAATGTAAAGGTCAAATATCAATAATTATCAAGGAGAATGTTGTCAATGAATCCACATAATTGATTTGATGAATAAGATAGTCAATGGACTGCGTGAAACACAATGCATTCCAGCCATCTACAGGGTACGATCGTTTTCAGTGTGGCTGTTACACATAAAATGAAGTAAGAGATGGAAAAGAAAACACATCCAAAGTCACAAAAACAACGGGGGAAAAAAAAGTGAAAGTGGTTTGAGTGAAGATCAAGTCGTCAGCCACCTTCACCTGCCAACTCTAACACATCCGTCTGACACCCTGAATATTAGTCATTGGACAATTAATAGCTGTTTCCTGCGTGTGTGCTAAGGAGATTGAGTGGGTAACACAATCGCACTTAATGGTATAAAAATATTCTCATCAAACACTCTGGAGCGGTCGGCTGGTGTAGGTGTGACTGGTGTGGTTCCAGGAGTCGGGATCAAGTCTTCAACAGATCGTAGGACAGCCGGTTGATGTTCCACTCCAAAGATCAAGTGGCACAGTACTGTTTTATGTCAGCGATACCTGAATGTTTGAAGTCAGACTCTGACGGTGTGGTTTTTGGTTCTAGTCCCGTTGGTCTGAGTCATGTGACTACACTGTGGATGGTTTCTAAACTATGAACACAGACTGTGATTTAATGAAACAGCCGATGTGATTATTGGTTCATTTCCATCAATCCAGACTCATTTGGTCATGGTGTGGGTGGTCGGAGGTTTTTATTCATAGCATATTTTATTAATGTAACCCGGCTCTGGAGCTGACCTGAGGTTGACCAGCTTCATCTGTGTGTGTGTGTGTGCGTGTGTGTGTACCTTCTCAGCCAGGGCCTCCTCCAGTGTTCCCAGTGCTGTGTCTGTGTTCGAGGTGTCCGTCTGTAAAGACTTGACTCTGTCTTTCAGGCCGCCCAGCTGCTTCTCTTTGTCCCTCAGCTGATCCTGAAGGTTCTCGATCTGCAGACAAAGAGCAAAAAAAACCATCACCAGTGTTGTTGTGGACGCACTATTATCCCTCGTCAAACATGACAAATAAATACCTAGGACAGCAGCTTTTAAACAGCAGGGAGGATGAAGAAGAACAGCAAATATAACAGGAATTATTTAACAAATAATCAGCTGAAAATAAAATTTGTTTTGATAACAAGAATAAGTGACAACAAAAAAGGGTTTGAAAAAGGGTTCAAACGAAACCAGAATTTTGATTACATTTTTTCAATTAAAATGTAAAAACACACACAAACAAAGTCGAACCCCAGGACACCAAAGATAAAAAAAAACTATTTTTGGTGAATGGTATGTGACGCTTGCTCTCTTCATTTCTTCACAGTGACATTAGACTGCTCTCTCTCTTTTGATCGGAGCAGCTTAATGTCGGCTTCCTCGTGACTGAGAGGCAAAATGTAAAAACCCTGAAGTGCAAGTCAAACAGCAAACACACAGCTGGACGTGCATTTAAAGAGACGTGGGCGAGATTTTGAACACAGGGAAAACACACATTGTCCCAAAGCTGTGCGACCTTTAACCCTTACTCCAAACACACTCCATCTTCACCTCCCTCTCTTTCTTCCCCTCGCCCCGCCTCCTTATTCGTCCTCTCACAGTGATTTGGTAACAGATTAATTTTCTGTTCAAACAGAAAAATCAGCAGAAATAACTCAACGACTCACTCTCTCCCTGAACCCATGATGAGTGTGTGTATAAGTGTATCAGTGTATGTGTGTATGAGTGTGTTTGAAGAGATCACAGACACAGATAAGGAGCTATGTCAACTTTGCAATATTCATTAAAAAAACATACAGAACAAAAGGTTGAACGGCATGGAAATGACAAAATTGAGGATTAAAAAACGTCTGGAGACGGGGAGTTTATGTAACGTGGTGTAAAGAGGGAATTTGGATGTTAACAATCAAACATTTTTTAGCCTCCATTTTTCCTAATTTCCTCTTTTTCAGAGAGAAGAAAGAAGAGAAAGCATCGGACAGCCTCGAACAAATTAAAAAAAAATAATAAAAAAAAAAAAGACTGGTATGTAACCTCTGACTCCACAGCAGGTGACACACACATTTTACTGTACTGCAGAGACCGCGTGTGTGTGTGTGTGTTTGTGTGTGTGTCTGTGAGAATACAGTAAAGCATTCCCATCGCCTCATTAATCAAGTGTTCACCTGACAGCTTGACTGACATCTCCTCAGAACACACAGACGCACGCAGACACACACACTTGACATTGAGAGGCAGAGAGGCTCTTTGATCCCGTTTGCACTTCCTGAAACTGACAACTGGCACACGCACACACACACACACACACACACACACACTAAACCCTCCCACGGCTTGTCTTGTCCTATTTTAGACCCGAAATCTCGCACGCCATGTGATAATGAGCTTGAATATGTTAACAAAACAATAACCAGCTGCTGCGTCTCTTCATTCTCATTGTCATCTTCGACACGTGATACAGAAAAGTACGTTAAAGAAGAAAGCGCTGAGGATGATGGGAGATCAGACGAATAGTTACACGATTAATTCCTGGTCATTTTCTTCCCAGCTTACATATAATGACAGGTTAAACACATGGAGTAGGAGAAGAAGAAGAAGAAAACACAAAGAAGGATTTTTTTTTCTTGCACGCAAAAAGAGAAAAATTAAAAGTGTAGACGAGATAAACGAGGAGTCGGCAGCGTCTCCTTCTCAGACGCCGGACTGTATTCTATTTGAAGGCGGCAGAGGTCATCATTTATTGAACAGGAGGAACTCATTAGTATGCATCTGATTTCAAACACACTCTGTCTCTCTCCTCCCCCTCCCTGTACTGCTTTATGTCTGTCTGCTTGATTGTCTCTATCAATTATCGGCTCGCTGTACTTTTTTTTTCTTTTCATGCAAGTGACAACAGAAGGGACGAGGAGGAAAGCAGTAGAATTTTAAGGGCAAGAGAGCCAAACGCTCTTTACCGATGAAATCAAATTTATTTTATTTTTTACCCTTCATTTCATTTGGAAGAGGTAGCCATTTAAAAGACTGACTTACTCCTTCCTTCCAAAAACTTGTGTCGTGTGTGCGCGCGCATGCGTGCACTCCCAAACAGGCACTCATTGCTGCTCATGGCTCTAACATACGACAATGCCGAGCTGATACAGAAACACAACGTGATATGAGCTGGAACGCTTGGCTGACTCGGTCCACGGCTCTACATCTCCATCTAGTGGTTGTTGAAATACATGACAACATTTTATTCTTGTAAGATGCTGATTTCAATACAAAAAAAAGTGTTTCACCATGTTAGCGTAAATCAGCAAAAATAGTATATATTTTTTTCTTCAATCGAAAGATGAAGAATTTACATGAAGCATGAGCAAAACCAGCCGTCAGTGCTAAACAGACGACAACAGATGCCAGTTACATGTATAAAACATGCTGTGTTAGGAAATCCTTTTTGAATGACATCACACTTGAGGCCATCCACAACTGTTTCAGAACAAAGTGTGTACTATCAATCAGTGTACTTTCTCTACGTGTGTTGACATTCAGCCTGTTCAGGTAACAAAATAAGTACACGGTGTGTTTTAGTACCTTCTTCTGCAGCACGTTAACTTTGCGCTCCTTGACGTCCAGCATGTCTTTGAGGTCTGTGATCTCTCCCTGCTGAGTGCTTTTCTCGTCTGTCAGCTCTGATATCTGCTGGGTCTTTTTAGAGAGGAGAGATTCTTTTTCCTCCAAGCGCAGACGCAGTGCATCCACCTGTGAGCACACGCGTAGAAATGGAAAAAGGAAAATCGGATAAGTTACAGTGCTGTGACACGAAGAAACAGGAACCAGTGGACGAGTAGCTGTACTACCTCAGTCTGAAGGATGGCGGCTCTCTGTTCCTTTGCAGTGAGCGACTCTTTGAGTACGTCCACATGTTGTTTACTGTCAGAGAACTGATTGGTCAGAGTGTCCAGTTTGGTCCTGAAAGCTAGCAGCTCGCTGTCCTTACGGCTCAGATCCTGCTTTGCCTGGTCCATCTGAGAAACAGACACACACAGAACATGGAGGGAGGAGCCTCGTTTAAGACTTTGCAGGATAGAGGACTACAAACTAAAACTACTACAAGCTTTAAAGTCAGCACATATACTAGATGTTAGTTATTTGGTCATGCTCGAGTGCACAATGTGGCCTTCTAGTGGGCTGCGTGATACTTTAGTATCCTCGAGACATTCTCTAAAGGAAGAAAGAGAAAAAGCTCCGTCTCTAATCTCTTACCTGGAAAACAAATACCAGTTAGAAAACAAACCACACAAGAGAAAAGAGTCGTTATAAAAACCCAGAGCAAACTTATCCAAGCCACTACTGAAAGAAAAAACGTCATGCAGATAGAGAGAGAGGAGGAGGTTAGATATACGAAGACAGCAGCAGAACACAGCTGGATTCTCAGCTGGACGTCTGTGTATGCTGGTTCAGACTGCTGTTGACCATGGACAGAATGAGACTGGACAAAGACAAACTATTTATGTTAAAGTGAGAGAGCCCATTCAAAGTTTTGCTTAGATTAGCATTTGTTCTTCCTGTGACTTAAGACAGTTGTCGTTGTCTTTTGGGAGAAATTCATGACTGTGGACTAATGAGACACTGATAACATGATACACCAACCATGAGATGAAAATATCTTAAAGACGGAGAGTGAACTAATTATGACTCAAGGATAAGATTCTACATGTTGCTCTCCTTCCCTTTGACTTCCTATAGTCGTCTATGATATTGGCTATTGAGAGTTCAAGTTGTTTTCTGCAGTTTGATGGCATTATAACACTACTGAGACTCTATTCATGCAGCAGCCTTGAGCCGACCTGGAAGACGGAGAGAGCGTGAGGTCAAGGAAGAAGACAGAAAGAAAGGCCAAACAGAAAAACACAGGTGTGCCCCTTACTGCAGACACCTCCTGCTGAAGCTCATTGGCTTGCTGCTTTAGCTCCTCCTTCTCTGATTGGCTCTGAGTTAGCTCGTCCTTCAGCTGCTCAACCTGGCAGGAGAGGAGGGCGTCACTCACCAGAAACACAACAAACACATCCGGCGCTGACAACAAACATCTGACATGCAGAAAACCTTTACCTCCATCTTTACTACCGTCATGTATCACAGCAGCATGACTGTGTGGCAGTCATGTCATATTTCAAGGGCAATTAAAGCTTTATTGACATTGACGTTAAATAATATTAATTCCAATATATTCGGAACCTCTACTTGTATACAGACTAAGTTCTTACAGAAAGGTGAGTATAATAACCTGCTAAGTAACTTGAGAAAGCTGCAATTTTGATGAATGTAAAAACACCTCTGAGTTTTGGTGTGGATGTGGGCCTATTTCCCTTTTTTTTCATTTAAATTTAGTTTTATTGTACTTGTTCATTTTGGCTAAACAGGCGCATAAAACTGTCACTGTCTTTCACAAAACTTAAGAGAGATGTCAAATAAAAAGCTGTTCTTTAAACTTACATTTCAGGATATTGATTCAGTTGTTCTCTGCTTTTTTTTTGATGGTTTCTGTACGCTCTTGTTGTAGTCTGAAAGTATTTCATAGTAGCTAACAAGCTAACCCTAGCCTTAAATACATCGTGAGGCAGCAAACATGTTAGGACTACAAATCTACTACAATAACAAAAACAACATGTAAAAAGGTGGGTAATTACCACACATTGATAAGTGTGTGCTAATAATAATAATGATTTGATCTCAGTAAGATAAAGCACACTCAGAAATGACTTCCTGCGACACATGATAAAGGGAGACAAAAACAAACATTCAGCTCGTTCAAGCAACAGAAGCTACAGCAGTAAAACAAACTGACTGTCCAAACGGTCTTGAAGTGCTTTGCTCTAAAAAAACAGAATCTAAAATCTTCAAAAAAAAAAAGAAACAAAAAAACATGTGTGGCAAAGAGAAAAGGTGTGCCTGTCTGAATGCGTCACCTTGTTCTTCATGAACTTGGAGTGGGATCTGTACACCTCCATCTGTTTGATCTCCTCCTCCCTCTCCTCGCTGCTCAGCGCTCCGTTGGACTTGAGCATGTTCACCTCGTCCTCCAGCTCTCTCAGGCTGCGCTCCATTGAGCTGATCTTCGCATCCTGGCGGAACATCAACATGGCCGGGTTGAGATCAACAGACCAGGTGTGCCATGGCTACAAATACACAGGGTGCCATCATCCCCCCCCCTCCCATAGACTCAACATCAAGTGCATTGGAGAAATCTGACTGAATAAAGAGTTAACTTGAACGAGTGTGGAGGTTTTAAACATCAAAGAAACAACCACCTGATAACCTGGAAGGAAAATGTGTTCTCTTATTTCAAAAGTGTGACTGAATGCTATTAATAAACTTTATTGTGAAGGAACTTGTAAGCACTCTCCTGAGGACAAACTTTCATAAAAATTCTAGTCGGTCATTTTTTAAGGTGATTTACAAACGTGAATTGATCTGCATCATTTGTTGGCATGCATAGTTTGTTCCTCCAACTCAACAACATGCAAATAACACTTTGATTTTAGCTTCTGTTTTTATACACAGATATTGAATTAAAGAACAACATGCTGATTCAAAGCTAAAGCACGGACACACATTCAAATGAAATAATAATCAACACTTTACCTTCATTTCAATGACTGTCTGCAGAGCCTTGGTCTTCGTTGATTCTGGAGCTGCTTCGTATCTCCTGTGCAGCTCCTGAGGGACACAGACACCACGATGGTCAGCAGGAAGTCGAGAGAGAGGCACAGAGGGATGGAGCAAAGGAGGAGACGGTCGTGAGCCGGGGCCCGAGGCGACAGCAACTGAAGGTGGGGGATGGAGGGAGGGCTGAACGGAGGGTGTAGGCCGAGGAGCGGGAGCGGGGAAGGACGGAGAGTGCTGGATCGAGGGATGGACCGAGGCGGCTATGACAAAGGTAGGATGGTGAGGAGGACAGGAGGAGGGCAGGACGATGTGGCGGAGGGAACGAGGGGACGGTGCGGGGAAGGAGGGAGAAGGACTCAGCGGGGGGCGGCGAGCTGGGGGAAGAGGAGGAGAGGGATGGAAAGGGGGAGACACATGGAAATGAGGTGGAATAGGGATGGAGGGAGACACGGGAAAAGAGGGAGAGATGAGGATGGAGGGGGAGGCAGGGATGAGGTGTTTCCCTCTCGCGGAGGAGCTGCTCATTTTCAGCCTCCTTGGATCGATACGTCCATCCCACATTCTTTAAACTGTGAGGAAAGCGAGGCTGAAACTGTTTAAGCCCTTAAAAAGTAAAAAAAATTGAGTTTGGAAGACAGAAACAACACAAAAACAATTATCTTCCAGGACTGAAGCTTGTTTGTTCAAATTACATGGAATCTGAAAAAACATCTATTAAAAGTCAAGTGTTTAAAATGTAAAATTAAAGAAATCCAGTCTTATAGCTTCATCATCCCCTCTGACTCCTTGTAGGAAATTCCAGAAAACAAAAAAGAAAATAATCCTAAAAGAATAAAAAATCCCATAAAGTCAAAATTGAAGCTCCCTTATTGACTCCACAACATGCAGAGGAATCCCAGCAACCTCGTTGTAACTCCCAAGTGAAATGAAGTGAGAGCATAAAGAAGGGGGAGTGTAGTAGTTATACATGTAAATGCACAATAAGAGTAAAAAAAAAAAAAAAAAAAAAAAGAAGAAGAAAGAGGAGGAGAGGGGGGTGGCACTGAAAGCAGAGGGCAGTGAACGCATCACTGCTTCTCTTTGAGGGGGGAAACACGCCCACAAAGACGGTTAGTGCATGAGCCAGGGAGCACAAAATACACACGAGAAAAGAAAGGGACAGTCGGGTGTCATGGCTTAGGGCGCTGCTGTGAGTGCTGTGAACAGTCGCGGCGTTAGTTTCATCTTCGGGAGCGTCACAGGTCGATTTAGAAATGATGCAACTATTTAAAAGATGTAGCTGAATACTTTCAAAATCGGATCACTGCTGCTTGTGATGATTTGCTCTAATTGTTTGGAGATAAACAGCTGCAGAACAGGAACATGTTGAAAACACAAAGCATATAAATAGGAGCATTTAACAGATTTTATTTCTTGGGTATTTTCACATAATTTCAAGGAAATGAAGTGTGTGCTGCCCTCTCCTGTCGAGTGACATAAAGTGTTGGCATGAAGTGGATCGTTAGTGAGTTTGCATCGTTTGGATATATCACTTAAAAAAAAACATCAATCCCTGTGGAATCGCTCTCTTTACATTCTCATTAGGTCATTTAGGATTTGCTGGTATTTCCTGAAGTACTCAGGAACTTCTACTTCTGGGCCATTGAGAGTGTCCTGATAAGGAGCGTCATCACGTCGAAGTGTGGAAACGACAAAAGGCCCCTTTTTCTCCTTGCAGTGGTCAGGAAGAAAGCACAAAGATACACGACGGCAGCATTAAGAGGGAAAGAGAGAGCTTCTCTCTTCAGGCTGTAATGATCCGAAAACAGATCACTAACAAATCAATCTTCTGTTCCCGAGGCAAACCCACATTCTGTATGACTAACATGTTGTTGGATCAAAATTTGAATACACGTTTTGTTACTTTTTGTAACTACAATGGAACGACTCGACTTCTTGTGTGACCTGCTTACTTTGTTACTGAAGCCTCATTTTCTATTTTGCTATTCCGTTGATGTTCTTTAAATATTTATTCGAATCCCGTCCCAAGTATTTTCTTAATTATTTAGTAGTCTGAATTAAATAATAACTTTCTTACTGCAGCAACTCGTCTCCATCCTCACGAGGGACATGATAACACAGTCTTTTAAAATATCTGTCTTAAAAAAATATATGTCTTTTTAGCAGGGGTCAGCAATGTAACAGGAAGTCAGCGAGGACACGCACAACGTCGAAGCTATCTTTGCAAAAAAAAAATGTGCGATGTGATTGGAGCTCTCCAGCTGGGAGGTCCGTCGATCTGTATCTCATAATGATGTTTTAAAAACTGCTTCTCAACTCTGGATCAGTCATTTGCTGCTTGTGAAACATTAAATGAGGCATCGTGTGTTTGTTTTCTTTGCTTCTCCCTCACAGCTGTGGCCCACGGTGCATTTGGAGCCGATTATAAAAGGTTGACTTGAGATTCATTATTCTGGATTTTTACATATTCATCAGTGTAAATGAAACATCAACACGGTTTACATGTATATTTTTTTCTCAGACATAAAACGTTACACTGAGTTATTCCGATTGAGCCTGCAGATATGGTTTACTGTTAGCGTGTTGTGTCTACATTGTTTAATATTTTTGGTTTTCTTGTAAGATGTGAGCGGGAAAAGATTCTACATTTTTAAGAATTCACTGCTTATTTCATTCAGTGTTCTCCAATCATTTGTCCATGACATGTTCATTAAATTTTCATGAATTTAGGACCATTTAGAAGATGAAAACTAGCAGTGAGAAGTTGATCGTTCTCTCTCTTTTGAAAATGTATGGAAAGATTTTCAAAATAAAAGTGAATCAAGGTATTTTTTTTAATACAGTAATATTTCAAGTGGTGAAAATATCTACAACGTATGATTCATTGCCAAGATTTCACCACTAGAGGGAGCTCTTGCATCAAAGAACAACCATGATGAAGAAGGCGTGCACCATCCTGTGCATCTGTGCCACCATAATGATGTTTCTGTGTTCAGCTGGAACTGAATTATGAGCCACGAGACGAAGAAGACAACAGCCGCGCCTGGAAATGACATGGTTTGATTTGCACACGCTCACATCTGGCTTTAACCGAACACACACACACACACACACACACACACACCCACACACATGGGAATGCCTGAATGCGCACACACACACCTCTCTGAGTTGTAGCATCTCCTTGTCTTTTTGCTCTAGCAAGCCCTCCAGTTGGTGGATCGTCATTTCGGCGTCCGCAAGCCGCCTCGTTCGTTCGTGGTCTTCCTCGGTTGCCCTTGACGACAGACCTTTACTCTGCAACATTTCCAGCAACTTCTTTATGGACTCATCCCTGTTCGAGGAAAAGAGAGTTCAAGCGACTTCACACGGCAGCGAGTACAATAAGAGCTCCCGGAATTGAAAAAATAAAGTCACCTGGCATTCAGCGTGTGTTTCTGCGTATCGATCCTCAGCTCCATTTCTTCCAAAGTCTTCCTCAGGAGAAAGAGCTCTTTGACCTGTCGCTCGTATTCCCCATGCAGACGCAGGAAGTTCTCCTCCGTCATGTCCTGAGGAGCGATTGGCTGGCTCCCGAAGAGACCAGACTCAGAGTAGTCGGACTGGAAGAGCTGGTTGAGATCTCGCTGGATGCGGAGCTCATCTTGTAAAGCCTGGATGGTGCACTGAAGATGCTGCAGGGAAGAAAGAGAAGTTGAAGTTAGAACTGGAAATGCCAAAGATTGATTCATTTGTTCCATTGCACATCAGGACTCTTAATACATTTGCAGAGATCTAATATGGTTCTGAATCAGAATTCCAAGACGTGTACATTTTTCAATGGAGAGTTTCAGCTTGCCATTTTTTTTTTTTTTTGCTCTTAAGCGCAGAACAAAACGCTACAAGAAGACCTGCAACTGAAGCACTATTCAACAAACCTCAAACAAGACGATGCATTTTAGTGTCCGTGTTCGGACTTTGGCATGAATTTTGAACCGTTAAGTGTTGACTGTGAGTTCCAAAGTACATTCCCATCTTTTTATTTCCTGTCAGGGATCAGTCAAGCGATCTCCATTCCTCAGGTCAAAGTAAACTCTTGCAAAATACTGCATCCAGATCTGTTTATTGTGTTGATTGGTTAAATATGGGCGTGTGGTTTAAAGTGCCTTCATTGATCAGAAACAAGAATTGGAAGGGAATTGTCGCCCCCTTCACTAAAGTAAGATCAAATCATGAACAGTGCATTCCTGTTTGCAGAGGGCGTGGGGTTATGGATCTGTGAGTCCTGATGCAAACACACTGTAAATGCTTGATTTTAAACTGAGGAACAAAGTGAGCAGTCACACTGCATCATTATCAGTCTTAAAATAGTTTAGATGTCGCAAACAGTGTCAGGAAAACTATCCATGAAGGAGATACAGTCCAAAGAGCGACCAGCTACCTGGATCGATACACATAACAGACTGTGTGTGTGTGTGTGTGTGTGTGTGTGTGTGTGTGTGTGTGTGTGTGGCTGACTCAGACAGCATCCAGTAGGTGTTTGTCATCTTGAGCAAGTGAGCGTGTTATAAAGTAGTGTTGGCAGGCAGGTGTGTTTCTCTACCTTCATGTCTCTGGACAAGATGACATGTCTCTCCCCCCCACTCAAACACAATAGGAGTTTAAACTCTGTGTGTGTGTGTGTGTGTGTGTGTGTGTGTGTGTGTGTGTGTGTGTGTGTGTGTGTGTGTGTGTGTGTGTGTGTGTGTGTGTGTGTGTGTGTGTGTGTGTGTGTGTGTGTGTGTGTTGTCACCAATGGTTCTTGAAAATGCGTCACACAGAACCTGAACAACAGCCAGGTCACCGCTCCGTGAGTCACAGCGAATTCACAGAGATACAAATAACACGGGTAGGTGAGTGAGAGGTTAAAGAACAGAAGAGAGACAAAGAAAGTGAAGGAATCAAAAAGAAGCGTGCGTTAGTTTGTCCTCGCAGCATTAGTTTGGGAAATAATCAGATTTTAAAGAGCAGAGAAGACACAAAGTACAGAAACAAGGAAAGATGACAGGATAAGATCAAAGCAGCCGATAGTCTGCTCTGTGTTTTAGAGCAGTCAGTGTGTCCTCTGCTGTGTCATGTGTCCACACGTCTTTCATTTCTACGTTTCTACTGAGACAGGTGCAACAAAACCTGCAGAGAAACCCGTCATCCACATTTTCACTTTGATCCTCTCCTGCTGCTGGTGTTTCCATGGGTGTTAAAGAGGGGTTTCTCTGCCGACTCACGAAACAGCTCCACACACACACTCACACACTCACACCATTAACAGAGGCTGACTGACATTTATAGGACTTTCCTGAAAAAGAAGAAGAAGCATCCTTTCTCCCTCTTAAATATTCCCTTTGTGGTTAAATTTCTTTGTCTCCATTCCAGCAGTGATTCCTCTCTCAGACATGCAAACACAATCCACCCTTCACAAGAGACCGAGCAAGAATCCACACAACCTCTCTACTGCTCCACATGATTCTATTTTATACTTGGGTAAATGCTTCTCATATTTTATTTTATTTTATTTAAGTACTTGTTATTTTAGCCTTGTTTTTTCTTTCACACCAAGAGAATTCTTTGTGTGTGTAAATGCACTCGACAATAAAAACTGATTCTGATTAGGCTTTGTGCATTATGCAAAGATGAATTATAAGACAAGTTTAATAAAACTAATTACAGACGTTTTTCTGGTTTGTTTTGGGGTTTTTTTTGTTGCCAGAATTGAAGTTTGTTATCTTTCTCCAGTGGGTACCAGAGAAATCATATCAAATCTTCTTCCTTTCTGGATTTTCTCCTAAATGTGCACGCGTGTTAAATCTTTGTACGTTTTGTTTTTCAATCATGTTGCAGTTTAAATGTCAGCACATCCATGTTTACTGTACAAGGGTTGCAATATAACTACGTTTTCCTTTTGTCAAAACATTCAATCATTTTAAATGAAAATATTATCAGTGGTTTACTGGGCTAATTGATAAACTAAATATGTGTTTTATTGCAGAAATGAGTGATGAATGTACACACTACATGTGTCCTATTTATAGAAAGACAAACAGAAACACACAGATCCTCATGATACAAACATGTCAAGTTTACTGTGTTATTTACTGTTCATGCCTTCATCCATCAAAGCATCCGCGATCAGTCAGAACACACACACACACACACACACACACACACACACACACACACACACACACACACACACACACACACACACACACACACACACACACACACACACACACACACACACACACACACACACACACACACACACACACACACAGAGCATCCTGAAGGGAATTGAGTCAAGCAAACATGAAGCCTACACAAACTAAACAAGTAAATATACACACACACACACACACATGTATGGGACTTCAGAGGGTTACATATAAAGAATTCAACATCACTCTGACACATATGGGTCTGCACCAGCACTCCCTTGCAACACACTCAAATACACACAAAGATCACACACTCTCTCTCTCACACACACAGCTGGAATGTAGAGCAGAGAAATGCCAGACCACAAGAGAGTGAGAAGGAAAGAGGGAGTGAATTTTAAAAAGGAAAAAACAGGAGGAAACAAAAACAGAGAGGCAGATAAGAAGAAGACGGCGAGGAAAGTTTGAGAAAACAGCCCGTACTTTTGTGCTAAGAAGAAGGAAAGAAGGGAGGGAGAGGGAGCGATAGAGAGACATGGAGGGTTTCAATACATTTTTGTCTTCTACGTTTCTGCTGCATCATCTTTGGCTGCTTCACCTTTGACTCACACATTTTTTGTTTGGTGGGTGAGAGAGGTCAGAGAGGGTGGGTCACAACTAAAATCAGGAGAGCGCAGACACACACGCCTCCAGACACGTGCACACTCTTATTCTACAGTCTACAAACAAATCATGCAACTTCACATAAAGGAATTCTGAACAATCCACTTTTACAGGGTTTTTGAACATGTGTTTGTGTAACCTGAGTGTCTATCGACCCACAAAATCTGAAATAAATCCATCCAGTCCATTATTTGTAGTCTGCAGAATACTTACAAAACAGAGGAAATGGTCCGTTTCAAATTTTCTCAACTTATGACATCACAAGTTGAATTGTGTTAATATATATATATCCCCTCCCCTCCCCTGGTGTGTCCACCCATCGACTTCAGCCTAGAGCAAAACGTTTGTGCAGGTCTGCCATTTTTTTTTTCACCAGAGGATATGGGCGGGGCATAAGGCATTTAAAGAGACACACACACCAAGCGTTATGAGAGAGTTGGTTTCTACAGGGTCACAAACCTCCTCTGCTGCTTGATTCATGTTATATTTTGACCACAGCACAGAGGTTTCACTTACACCACAGGGGACTGATTGAAAAGGTGGAAAAGGGGAGATAATATGTCCCCTTGAAATGAGTCATTTCTTGTCTAAAAGTGTATTTTGCAGTGTATTTTCAGCTCCATATGTTAACTCTGAAGGGAAGAGAAACAGATGTAAACAGTGTAAAGCTGAGATAAACAGGATGACGAATCAAAATGACGAATATTCCCTTTAGATGTGTCAGAGAACGAGAAATCAATTCATCAAGCTGATGTTAACAAGTGCGAGACGGGAAATTATCTCGGCTCGGGCGTCAACTAATCAAAATGTGTAAAGTTGACCGAACTGTCCTTTTGAATACTTTGTTCGAACATTTTGAAAATGTATTTCTGATTGTATACGCAGAACAAACAAATGAATGTGTTTGACAAACATTTATATGGACTGCCATCTGTGTCCTGGATGATTACAAACAGACTACTAGATGCACGCTGTGATTGACAAAAAAAAAAAAAAAAAGGATTGTGACTTTGAACGGACCGAAACCTTCTTTCTCTCAATTTCACTTTGCGAATTACAACATTATCAGCCATTCTGGTTGTGACATCAATAAATGCAAATAGAGGATGAGAAAAGTTCTACCAACAAGTTGTTAATTAGGTCTACATTAGAATCCTTCTCGGTGTTAAGCGAGTGATGTGACAGCTGCACAAAAACCTTGGTCTTGGTCTTGAAGCGGTCTCTGTCTCTGAGCACTCTGGTATCGCTTAGTTTGGTCTTGACTTCAACACTAGTTCTCTAATCACTGCTCATGTTTAATGAGATTAGTTTTTCAGACCTGGCTTTATGAGCACTGCTTTAGATAGAAATGTATGGCACTAGATGGATTCAAATTGTGAGAAGTGAGTGCAGGAACACAGGATTAACAACAACACATGTGGCCTGAAATGAAATGAGAACGTTATAATAATATGAAACTGAATTAAAACCAAAAATCCCTGAAAAAGAAGAGCATGCTTGAGTTGAGGTAAAAACATCCGTCTAATAACAAATGTAATCCTGGTCTAATGAACAAACTTCCTGTCCGTATTACTGTCTAGAGATAAAGAGGAAATCTGGAGTGAATATGGTGACAATTCTTCCGCTCATCATCCACCCTCCCTCAGGCCAAGGCTCATCTGTCCTTTAATATTAACCATCTCTCTCTTATTATTCTTCCGTCTCATCCCTGGTTTATTCTGCGCTTGCGGGTTGAGTCACACACACACACACACACACCCTAAAAAAAGCCCTGTGACAGAAAGCACATACACTTGAATTGACCAACGCATGAGCATGCCCCCCCCCACACACACAACAAGCTGGCTTTAATGTAAGTGGCAGTGATCATGTTGTAAGTGTGTGTGTGTGTGTGTGTGTGTGTGTGTGTGTGTGTGTGTGTGTGTGTGTGTATGTGTGTGAGACTGAGTGTGAAATGGCCGTGAGGACTTTGAAAGCATCGCCCACTCAGACATCAGACAACAAGCAGATTAGCACACTCGGCTCTTATTTCTCTGAGGATGAAGAAAACAATAAAGACGAGGAAATACAATAACAAGGAATCAAGAAATCCCCATGTTTTCCCAAGGTGGCTGATGGGAGAAAAATAGAATTAGATTATTTATGGAAATAAAAAGATGGGACGGAGGAGGAAAGAGATTAAATGAAGGGGAGAATGAAGACGGAATAGCCAAGAGGGGAGAGAAATGTTGACCTTAATCAGTCAGTTTGAAGAGCGACATCAAGGTCAGCAGTGGGTTTAAAGGAGAAGAAGAACAGAAATGAACATAATGCACATCACGGACATGAAGCTCTTTGAGACACAAAGATCGACGGATACACTGAGCAGTGAGTGGAAAGAGGCAGAGAAGAAGAAGAAGAAGCAGCTAGCAGAAGAAGAAGAAGGAGGAGGAGGAGGAGGAGGAGTGACTGTGCTGTAATTCTGTTCATTCCACACTAACTCTTCCCAAACCCACTCCTTATAAGGACAGACATGGCTACCACTGGCACGCACGCACGCACGCACACACACACGCACACACACACACACACGCAAAAGTGAGAGAGAGCTAACAAAATCACAGCCTTGTAGAGAAAGAGGGAAATCTGACTCTCTGTTTCCTTTCACTTTCACATTTCTTTCCGCTGTAAAACGAACACTCTGCTTTTGTAAGCAGGAGGAAAATGGAGCTATTTCTTTCTCTCTCTCTCTCTCTCTCTCTCTCCTCGCATTAAAACTTTTATAAGACACCATGAGAGCAGAAATCCTCTCTCTGTCTCTCTGTTCCTCTCATTCTCCTCCCTCCATCTGCCTCCCTGCTTTTACCTTACCTTACTCCCCCCTGCATCCCTCTCTCCATCTCTTCCTCACCTAACCCTTCATCCGGACTGAACAAACATGCAGGTTTGAAGGGCCATCTGTTAGCGATGAGCATTCATGTGGAAGCAACAACAACAACAACAACAACAACAACAACAACAAGAGCAGATTAGAATGCTGAGATAGGTTTTTGACTTCCTGTTTTGATATTTCATCTCTAAAGGTAGCAGCAGTATGAGCTTCACACCTGTCAATCAAGTTGGGATACACACACGCACAGTATGCTGGTATAAGCACACACACACACACACACACAAGGGAGGGGTAATGAGTCAGAGGTTGACGTGGTGCAGACTGAAGGGAACAGACGGAGGAAGACAAGGTAGGCACAGCGAGGCAGAGAGGCGATTGTGTTTTTTCTTTTTTTTTTGAAAGCGTTGAATCATGGATGATGCTTTTTGATGAGGTGCTCGTTGGAAACCTTGCTGAGCCTGCATGCCGCCACTTCTGGGACAGTGGCTGATCATACAGTAACCACAATCTAACGCATTCACGCTGAGATCGACCCGGTCCAGCATAAATCAGCCGGCGCTCAAGTAAAAGTCACGCAGACAGGTTGTGCCGCGTTTCCTCTGTCGTTTTGTCCAATCAGCCGAGTCTGTTGTTCAATATGTCATGAACGGATCAGAACCAGAGTTCTGTTTCGAGGGGAACATGCAATCATCATTTTTTAAGATTAAATGAAGGAATGAAAATGTGGGAAATAGATTTGAAGGAAAGTCTTTTAAGGTTGTCGTTTCAAATCTGTGGATTTATTGACGTGAAGTTTTTAGATCTCATCAGGAAACACTCAGAAGGGTGAACACTCCATTGCACCTTTTTGAATGTCAGCCGTCTTATTCCTACGACAGGGAACGACACAGCAGAGATTGCAGAGCTGCAGATCTGCAGCTGAGAAGCGTGACTCCCGAGGAATGCTCATCAAATGTTTGCCGAATCTGTGCGAGTGTGCGGAGCGAGTGTGTCTCTTTGAGTCTCTGCCCATAAATCCTTCTCCTCCCCCTGCTTCTTCCTTCGGCTTCATCTTCAGCTCTCTTCCGAGAAACGCACATCCTAGTTTCCCTTCCTAACACCAAAACCCAGCTGTAACCTCGTTACAAAACTCTGAATCCAACATCAGCTCATTAAGATTGAATCTTTGAATTATGACAACCCCCTCTGTGATTTTGTGCTACCAGCCTGCCTCCAAATGTTTGAGACTCATATAAATAAGTCCTAAAAAGTAAAAGGATATTTGAACCAAATATCAAAACGGATTATATTCAGCAGACTGTCTTCATCTTTCTCTACCACACTTTCTTCATCTTTTACTTTCTCTCACTTCTACTTCGCCGTCCTCGGTATTTTTTCATCCATCTCCTCCTCTGTCACATCTTGCCTCCTGCAGTCTGTTCATCTCTTTACATTTGCTGCTTTCAGCTCAATCCATCCGTCTCTGCTCCCCTCCTCCTCCTCTTCCTGCTGCTCTACAGTCGTCTGATCCATCCCTCTCCTCCTCTTTCCTGACGTCCTCCTTCTCCCGCTCTGCGTTTTTTTTTTTTAACGCATCTTAAACATCGCGATCCATCTTGGCGATCCATCCCGCCCCCTCGCTCACACTTTTTCCCCTCTCACGTCCATGCTGGGATTGCCGGGTGAAGCTTTTTTTTTTTTTTTTTTTTTTTTTTTTTAATCTTGGAGCCAGCTGGCACGAAAACTCTTGCTTGCATTTTTTGTTCCTATACAGTAAATGGAAATCTCACACAGGAAACACTTGGCACCAAACTCTTTTCATTGACTTATATGGACCTATGAGGACAAGCCCAGTGCCGGGTTTGAGTAATGACATTACAAATTGCATCAGTTGCTCATTTCAAATCCAGGTGTAATAACATTAAGTGCCGAGCAGTGATTGGGAATCTGAAGCCAGTCAGCACAGAAACTGGTCCAAGTTCAGCCTCCTCAGGCCGTTAGGTTCCAGGTAGCCTGTTATTTATTTGTCCTTTTGAAATCTTTCCCAGTGTAGATAAATAGAGGAGAACGTTGTGTTAATACCGTCAGTAGTCTTAAATGACTAAAAATGCAAAATGTACGACTAATGCAAAATACAAATATCCTAAAATATGGACCAACCCAGCATCCAGTGCAGGAAAAAAGAGCAGCGTGATGAAGATTCAGAAGTCTAACCGACTTAACACGTACAAATTGTGCTTTCTTTGCTCATAAAAAGCTGCCAAAGATTCAACGTACTGCCCTAAAGGGAAACCACCCTCGAGCAACCTCGTTGGTGTCTGCTGACATGACTTTGAGATGGAGAATGAAAACTGAGAACTTTCTTTTTGGATGTTCTTGAACAGAGAAACCAGCTGGATCGTTTCTGGGAGAATTATTAAACATTTTCATGCTTTGCTTGGCGTCATGACGGAGATCTTTTTGAATTGTTTGGCGTTAGTACTACGTGTTGTCTCATCATGTCTTTGTCTGTTTTTCTTTATACGGATCAGTTTGTTAAGTTTGAGTCAAAACGTTGATTCATTATTTATGAATGTCTTTAACTTGTTTCATCATTTCTGGACAAACCACAGATTTACACACTGACCTGAAGGCTAGATTTGATGACATGTTCACAAAGTGGAAAATATTCGAGTGCCAGTATGTCTCCTTTTCTCCGTCTCCCTATCTTTGACTTTGAAGGGGAAAAAAAGAAGGATGGCCGAATAACGGAGGAGAAGAGAGGACTGACAATCTCTCCATCCCCGTCTCATCTCTCTCTCTCTGTCATCCCACACTCGGCCTGAAGGGAAGAGTGTCACCCGGGTGGAACAGGAACTCTGTTTACCTGCCTGTTTAGATTTATATCCTTACAGACACAGAGAAAGAGAGAAAGAGAGAGAGAGAAAGAGAGAGAGACAGAGAGAGAGAGAGAGAGAGAGAGAGAGAGAGACAGAGAGAGCTGAGCTGATGGCCCAACAGACTTTTTTCTAGTCGTTCGGCTTCTTTAAATCTACAAACAGCACACAAACATTAGACCTCTTGCCACTTGTGTAGCCCTCAGCTAACAGCAGAGAGGTGTAAAGATGGGACTCTGTAAAGTGGGAAACTTTGCCACCAGTTCCCAGATCACAAGATGTTGTTCATGTTATGTTTACACAGTGAAACTAAAATAAAATCTGTTCATTTTTTTCTTTATTTAAAAGGTCTGCAAAGCCTTGTACTGAACCTCGTTGAGATTCAGTTATCGTTAGGAGAAAGGAGAACACACACACACACACACACACGTCTATTTCTAACCAGCACCTTGAGTATTACATTAAATAATTGAAGAGAATGAAAACACAGCCAGCAGTAAAAGTCCAACAACGACTGGCTCTGCACACAAACACAAAACTTCTGACATCACAGCGCTGCCAAGTACTTTCAGTCTCTATAAAACACGCACAAATTGTTCAAGTAAACAATAAAACAAAGGCTAGATAAAAATAGAAGTGATGCAGAGAAACATGCATGCAATCGTGTCTGCACACTAACAAACACATGCAAATTCGTCCTTAAAGAAGCACTTATGAACATGCAGGCCACTTTGCAGTTTGGTGTTTACAAAAGGCCTGATTGTCCTGACATACACGTAGGAGCTGCCAACACGCAAGGACACAGAAAACCCTCCTGGTACTGTGCTCTCCCATTGCGTGTGTGTGTGTGTGTGTGTCTCTATCTATCACAAGCAAACACACACAGTTACAGCTGGCAACAGCTTCCACTCAAAACGCATGTGTTCCCTTTAAATAAAAAAAAAGCAAGTCACGCATATGCACGCTAATAAAGTCTCAAAAATACCTGAACATGCAAGAGGCTGCTGCCAATACGAGTCAAAACAAACACACACACTGTTCCCTCCCTCTCTTGCATACACAGAGACACACACACATACACACACACACGTCGGTGCCGACGTCACACGGCTCGTCTGGAGTACAGTGGATGATAGATTGAACAAGCAGCCTCAGAAACAGACACACACAGAACTTATTGTTGGGATGGTTGGATTCAGTGCTGGAATAAACCACACAGAACAGAGAGCCTGAACCACACAGTACGTATGACTACACCTTACTTTAAGAATATAGCTCTGATTATAGAAATGAAATGAGGAGCATTATCAATAAAAAGGTTGAATTTTTCTAGGTTGCATTGATTTATTTGCAGGACAGTAAACTAACAGACTGGAAGCCCTGTGTGTGATGGTTTAAAAAGATACAAATAGAAAGTGTGAGGTTTGGTGAAGAAAGAAAGAAAACTGTCAGTACAGCTTTCATTTGGCATTCCAGCCATTCCTTCAACTGTCTTTTTTTTGTTTCCCTGCTTCTCTGTGTTTTTTTCCCTGAAACATAATACTTACCTGCTGTGATCAAAGAGGCGAAACAAATTGGGTGAACACACACACGCACGCACGCACACACACACACACACAACAGGGCAATATCACAGACAAATCTGACAAAGGAGACAAACAAAAAATGACAATTAGGCTGCACAAAAAAAAAGAAAAAAGAAGCTATCATCCCTGGCTCAGGTTAACTGATTTGTTCGACGAGGGTGTGTCCATTCTATTCAATTCAATTCTGTGGCAAAGACTGCTCCACAGGCACAGATGGAGGGCGAGGAAAGGAAAGGAAAGGGGAAGGAGGGAGTCTGAAAAGTGGGAGTGAAATGTTGACGCAGAGAAAAAAAAAGAAAAAAAAAAAAAAGAGAGGAAGTGATGGAGAGCATGTTGACAGAGCGGACGCTGTGGGCAAGAGAAAATGAGTGGATGTGGGAAGCGGAACAAGAGAACGCAAGTGGCAGAGAACGAGGGAGGGAAGAGACGTTAACGCATCAAACCAATCTAACTGACGAATGAAAGATGTTTAATTTCACTTTTTTGGAGAGATTATCCTCTCTGAGCTGCGAGCGAGCTCTCCATCGCGAGTAAGCCGGGCTCACTCTTTTGACTTCGACTTCTTCTATTAACAATCAAGGCCGCACGTCCACTAAGTTGGAGACAAGAACATGCAGAATGTCACATCATGTTTTGTATTCAGTGGTTGACTATTTGTCTCTGATCTGTTAGGAGGCCCGACACAGGACTCCTACTAATGCAGACGTGCTCTGTCTCTGTATGCTAACCAGGGCTGCACACTACATCCAACATTCATTATTATTATTATTGCAGAGGGAGTATTTGTAATGCACACATTGCTCAAGTCTGAATTTAATGCAACAAACGAGATACATTCTTTCTATGCAAACAAGAATGCTTTCTCACTCAGCACATCTTAGCTATTGAATGGAGGTCTTTGTAGTGGCCCCTTCTGTCTCATCATTGTGACTCTGTCACATGGATGAAGCTTCCAGCTACTCTCAGATAAGTTGGGGTCAACGTAATGGTGAAGAAAAAAAGAAAAAAAAGCTCTGTGGTGTGTTTAGAATCCAGGATGGACATGTTGCAATCACAGGTGTTGTGTGAGGCACAGTAAGTTATAGCTAGCTCATACTCTCTCTCATAGTCATTTGATTTGTTGCCTCCCAGAATATTGGCCAAGTATTGAACAATGTTATCATGCTGCATATTTTCAGTAAAACAAGTCAGATAATGAAGGCTGAACCAAAATGTCCGTAAGAAATAAGAATAGTAACAAAGTCTTGAAAAAAATGGGCACTTTATGACGTTCCAAATCAAACTTGCAGACTCAGATTTTCATTGCTGGATGGGATATTTTTCCTTGTTTGTTTATAGAACTAAATGATCGAAAAAATTATCCATTTGTGTACTCCATGATGAATTCTCCTGCATGAATTTACAGACCTATGACCCTGTGGTAGATTCTAACACTGTTCCCTTTGGGCTGTAAGAGAAAAGTGCAAATATATGATGAGGAGGAATGGCTGTCAGTTATGTTGACGACATTGTAGAATTAAAATGAGAGGAGAGGATTAATGCAGAGAGAGAGAGAGAGAGAGAGAGAGAGAAAGAGAGAGAGAGAGAGTGAGAGAGAGAGAGAGAGAGAGAGAGAGAGAGGCAGATGGAGGAGAGGTGAAGCGAGTGGGCAGAGCATGAAGGAGGAGGCGAATAAATGAGGAAAGCGTGGAGGAAAGAAGAAGGGAGGAGAAAGGACAGAGGGTGGGGATGAGATATGCATTCCTCAGCAGGGGCGTGACACAACGTGCATGTGTGTGTGTGCATGTGTGTGTGTACGCACAAACCCAAGAAATTACTGTGAGGTAAGTTAATTAAAATTTTTAACACAAAGATGATGGCAAAGAGAGAGAGAGAGAGAGAGAGAGAGAGAGAGAGAGAGAGAGAGAGAGAGAGAGAGAGAGAGGAGTGAAGGTAAGAGCAAGGAAAGCGGGAGCTGACTCACCGTGTGATGACAGAAATAGAAGGAGAGAAGAAGAAGGAGCACAAAGAGAGAGAAAAATGAAGCGAAGGAAACAGAACAGAAAAAAAAGAAAAGGAAAGTGAGAGAGAAGGAAATATAAAGGGTGACTCGGGTTAAATGGGTGTGATTTGTCTGGAGGAAAGGGAAGGGAATGAAAGTGAGAGAGCTTCAGAGAGAGAGAGTGTGCATCACACATTTCCCAACATTAGAGAACAGAGCATATTCTTACATGCCGCAACATGTGTGTGTGCAGACTTCATATTACAGCACACACACACCTGACTTGAAGAAATGTAAGTGTGGAGGCAACCGAGGATTTTTCTTGAATGATAGATTGATCATCTGTTCCTTTGTTCTCTTACACTCGCTTCACTTTGAACACACAGCGGCACTCACAGATTTATGGATGCACACACACACACACACAGGCACACACACACACACAGCGCACATGTTCACTCAAGGCCAACTGGCCGTGCATGTTCTTAGAGTGTGATATAATACTTTGTGATGAACCTGGAATCCGTTCTAATCACTATGCAAACAGTTCCTACGCTTCACAATGCACGCGCGTGTGCAGAGATAAGAGCAGAACAGTGGTGACCAATGGGCACTTTGTGCTTTCAAGATGACAGCGTGTGAAATGAGTCACTGTTAGTAAGCGCATGACTGCCAGCATGCATGTGTGCAAGTCATCTCTTGTATAATATCCCGGCCTCCTGCCAGACTTAGCTACGTCTCATCCAGATGGCTTCTGAACCAACAGACAGCTGGGAGTCCCCGACCAGGCGGCCTGCATCATCCGTTTACCCGTCTTCAAGGCCGTCTCACAGAAGCGAGACAAATCCACCAGAGCAGGCCGAGAAACGATCAGGGGATGCCCCACTTTTTGCCGGGGCGTAGATTCTTATGCGTGACTTTTTCACATTAAAAGGAAAATCGATGAATTCGAGTGTTGGTGACATATTAATCTTCTCCTCTCCGTTTCTTTCTGCAATAAGTACAAATAGTCCAAAGGCACAAAAGTCCCAGAGAAACACGGATGCCCTTTGTTCCTACCTGTGTCTCCTCCTGCACCACTCTGTACTGTTCCTTCCACACGGCCATCTTCGTGGCTTCGTCCTTCCTCAGTGCCCGCTCTTTCTTCAGCTCTGGACTCCAGAAGGTCTTAATGGAGTTCATAGACGAGCTCAACTTGGACTCTTTGGTATCCAGCTGAAAGAAATCCCCGTCATACATTAGGACTTTGTTTTCTACGTTGTTTATACATCTGTCATCACTCGTTACAGTGAGTCGCTTGCCTGCTAATAGGTCGTCCTTTAATTTCAGCAGAGTTACCAAACCACACAAGTCAATCACATTGACATATCAATTGCGAGGTGCCTAAATGTGTCCGAGTGCTCTTACCTCTCTGCGCAGAAGCTCGTTTTCTCGGAGCACTTCTCGTAACTGTGACTGAAGGTCTGTCATTGCACCTTCTCTCACCTGAAAAACATCCAAACAAACCAATTTTCAAGTCTGGATGAGAAATGTCTTTATATGGCACAACCCAAAGTTTGGTCATAATTTGGAAGTTCTCCCTCCTGTATGTGTGTTGCGAGAGCACAAAACATTCAAAAGAGCTGTGATTATCTTCAAATAATTTTGAATGAACAAAGAGATTCTTCTTCTTTATTTTTTTTAAACACTCTTTCCAGGTATTGAGCTGATAATCGTGAGAAATAAAGTTTCCGCAACATAACATGTATTAAGAGTCAATATTTGCAAAAACAGCGCCTTTAAAAAGAATATGCAGCTCATGAATGTGACGAACAATACAGGAGGTATATAATGGAGGTAAGGATTTTGTTAAAGAAATAATTACAAGAAAGTGGAGAAGAGAGGTATTAGAGAGGATAGAGGATCCTTCCTGGAGCGCTGAGCTTTTAGGTTGTGACTAATGCTGCAGAGGCAGTGGGAGGGCAGCCTTGACTCTATTTAAACAAACTGTACACATACTGTATCAGCTGAAGCTTTTCTTGAGGAAAACTAATTCACCTTTAAACAGAATTTAGTTAGATGCCCAGAACCATGCTCTACATATATTATCCCATTGCCCGGGGGTTTACAGCGGGAGGCAGCTAATAACCTCAAATTTAAAATAAACATACATATAGATATTACATGTTTGTATAACAGATAAACTCAAGCCAAAGAGTTGCACTGAAATAGCTTCTAAAGAAATGTACTGTTTAACTTTAAAGCAGTTTCCATCGAGCCAATCTCCACAAGCAAAGTTGAAATTTCTGTTTTTATGACAGATATGGGGCATGTATAAAAAAAAAAAAAAAAAAAAAAAAATGAATCTAAATCTACAAAATGTATCTCTTAAATGTACGACTTGAATCTTGTAACTTCAGTTCGATAACAGTCTGCGGTGTTACCTGCAGATTTAAATGCAAACAGACAAATAGTAAAAGATACAGTATAAATAAATAAATAAACTGCATCTACTTTGTTGAGAGAAGAAGATGCTGTGATGCCTCACCTGTCTCATGGAGTGGGGAACAGTGGCTGACTGTGGAGGATGGTTTTGCAGATCCCCCCCAAATGCTATGGCATCACTGGGCATGAGCGCTCCACCCATTCCCCCCCCTCCTCCTCCTCCTCCAGTGTTAATATTTGGACTGCTTCCCATAACAGCTGCTCTGACCCCGTAGGGGACCCGGGTCCCAGCCCTGCCCAGGGTCATGGTGTTTTTGGGTAGCGAGGGATTCAACCCGCTGCCCAGGCTCCCGATGCCGACTGGGTCGTCGATTGTGTCGGCGAAGTACATGGGGCCGCCCGTGGCATAGGCAGCATTCAGGGACTGAATGTTCTCCATGGACAGGGTTTTACCGGAGCCGGTGAGTCCGCCGGTGGAGCTGCTGCTGCTGTTTCGGCGGTGTCCGAGGCGCGGGGAGCGGGGGAGGCGGGGGGAGCGACCAGGACTCCCTGACATTGACCCGTTTCCGTTGGATCCGACGACATCCAGCTTTGAGACGGAGCGGGAGCTTCCGTACATTTTGAGACGATTTGAGTAGTGAACACGAGATCGACTGGTTTCAAAAACTCATGCTTCAAAACACACACAAAACAATTCGGAAATCCTGTAAGGCGAAGAAGAAGAAAAAAAAAAAAGACTCCTGTCAGTGCTCTACTGTCGTCCTTCTTGGCTTGAAGTATCCCGATGAAGTGTTGACATAGCTGTGATCAAAGCCTCCCCGTTATCACTGGGCTTTGTTTGAAAGGACGAATCAATAAGGCATCCCTGGAGATAAAGTCAGCCAGGATATCCACACTACCTGTGATGATGGGATCACCTAAAAAAGGAAAGGGAGAACGAGGGATCAGAGCCAGAAAGAAATACCACACTTCAGGTTAACACGCTGGATTTGATCCAGGTACTAGATTTGGTTGAGCAATAACTTCATCTCACCGAGTTTAGGATATTGGTTAAGTAAGGATGACAAACTTTTTCTGGCACACTAATGAGATCTGTCTCCTCTTTTATTTCACATCAGTTGGAATATGATAGACTGAGAGTCTGCCACGTTCAATGAATGGAAAACCTAGCTGTAAAACATTGAACCAAAGACATTGACACACTGTGCTCTTATTTTGGTGATCATCTATTTCAAGCCAATCACTTGTTCATCCAAAGTGTTACAGATTTTTTTTTTCTTTTACTTTGAACCAGAAATGTTTATCCTGGTGGCGCTAAGGTAAAGAAAAATATATTCAAATTAAAAGTTCAAGGTAGTCCAGGTAAACAGTTCAGATTAACAATGTTTGACCAACACTTACGTGAGATGATTCTTATTTGACAAAACACTTCATGATTTACTTCAAATTCTTCGGCCCTTAAAAAAGTTCAATCACAATAATTTGTATTTTTTATTTCTCAGCTTATCGTAAATCTTTAGAATCAATAATATCAAATCATGACTGAAGTAGAATCATGATCATATCGTGTTGTGGGGGCTCTGGTGATTACCTCCCCTACCATCATCATCAATTATTAAACGTACCCTTTTTGAGAGGCTGTCTACGACGACCAAAGGGTTTTAAAATGTGATATTCAACAGTGACTCATTGACTGCATGTGTAGCTTTGGTTTGCCCCGGGAACAAGCAGACATCTCCTGATCACTTTGTTCATATGATCACACACACTGCCTTGTCTGCTCACACCGTGTCCTAACCCCTCTGGTAACTGCTCTTCATATCAGCCCCCTGTGCTCCTGCTGGACAGATTAGTCAGACTGCAATAAAACATGTACATTTCTATTTAGTCAATTTAATCTAGTGAGCACCTACTTTAGTGGAATATATCTATTCCCTGTAATAATACAGGACACAGAGGATTTGATATGCGACATTAGTGTTTAGGTGGATAGATTGGAAACAGCCAAATATGTGAACGGCCTCATTTCAAATATCGCTCCCTGAAATAGTTTTGAGAGACAAACTTTGACAGCCTAGAAATAGTTTGTATGTGTGTTTGCGTGTGCTGTATAAAATTAGTAACTCAAAATGAAAAACAGGTCAAATCAAGTCAGCCACAGAAACCTTTCATTTAAAAATGTTGATGTCCTTCAGCGTCACACTTTTTTGCGTCATCTGTGACGTTTTACTTTCTTTCGCCAAAAACTATAATTTCTAATGCTCATTAGCCCAGCGCCCCGATCTACCCGGGAAGTGATTTCATTTCCCCTTCAAAGTAAAAGTCAGTGGAGTGAGCGACTGTATTGGAAACGTACACGAGTGTCCTTCTGGTTTACAGTCATGTTTTATCTGGAGATCCTTGGAGACGGTGATGTAATCCTCAGGTCAGTGGTCACATGACCCAACCTAACATCTGATCCACACTCTCTCCTTACAACTAAACTGGGTTTCATAAACAGTCAGCACATGCTCTGCTCATTCTTGAATACGTGTTAATGCTTTAATGGTGGAGTACACTGCTTCCTCTGTCTGCCTGCTCTGGTGATCAGCTGATAATGGGTGTTTATTCTTGAAGTAATTAACCAACCAGGCTCGGGCACAACCTCTCTCTTAACCAATCGGGCTGCTCGTGCTGTCTTTTCAGTGCAACCGCTGCAACCCTCCTCCGCTCCAGTCACCTCCATCCCATCTCAGCTGAGTCTACTCCTCATCCTCTTCAGCACCACCAGGGTCTGGACTCCATGGTGGGGGGGGAATCCGACCCTGCTGTCGGCCTCATGACCCCTCCGAGTACGTGAAGTCGTCACGATGGAGTCAAATCTCCAAAAGCACATTTCTAAATTGTCGCACGCGTCATTGTTAAATAAAGAATTGCTCATTCTCGATTAAGTCTCTCCTGATTGACGTGTGATTAACTGTGCCGCCCTTTTGTCGACCTCTTCTTTTCCCCTGCTTTAAGTCTTTAACAGCCCTGCAGTAAAGGGAGGATCTGTGAAGCACAGATCTTTGGTCGGGGAGATGCGACTGAAAACTGTCCAGTTACACACACACACAACACACACACACACACACATTTAGTCGCAAAAGGGAACCATCTGTTCCTTTTCTCCTCAGGCCAAAAACACACACCTGGACATAAAGAGGCCAGGACCCTGCCTCGAGCGCAGGTTCACACACTTCACACAGAGAATATGCACTTAGGCAAGACAGCAGGGCAACAACTGTACGTGTGGAAATCTCCCAAAATCCCTAAAAACCCTGATATGTTCAAAACCTTTTAGATGTATCAACACACCCACGTTCTAACCTGAACGTTCACAGATGAACGCACATGCACATCAGTTCAGTGGCCATGAGGGATCAGGTCAACAAAACACACACACACATCTAATGCTTCATTTGAGGTCAATCTGATGAGACTGCAGGGACAGAGTGAAGTGTGAGTGTGTGTGTGTGTGTGTGTGTGTGTGTGTGTGTGTGTGTGTGTGTGTGTGTGTGTGTGTGTGTGTGTGTGTGTGTGTGTGTGTGTGTGTGTGTGTGTGTGTGTGTGTGTTCAGGGCTATCTCCTGCCTCCCCTCTGGACCTGATGACCTGTAGATAATGTATATGCGTGCCCTCATTCTGCCTGGAATACAGAGCGTTTGCAGGCCTCCTCCTGAGCCTTTATTGGAGCATTTATTGAACACACACACATTGTTCTCTTTTGGGTGACGAGCTCAGTCGTCTCGCGTGCGTTAGGCGCAGAGAAAGCAGAAATCACTTCCCCTGCTAACGTCAGGGCTTTCACTGTCAAACTGTGAGACAAGAAAAACATCAGAAAATTAACATTATTTTTCCTTTATCGCTTATTTATTGTTAATAACTCCAGGACCAAACATCTATCCAATTTTGAACTCCTAAGTTTGTTTGTGGTTGCAGTTAACTCGACCATATCCCAGCATGCATTGGGTTGGAGACACAGCACTCCTGCCCCTGCACAGGATGTCAGTGTGTGTATATTGATTGATTTATTTGTACAAGTAAAACCTTTGTGACACACTACAGCATTTATAGCCTCAGCTAATTTGTACTGGCCGTCCATCAAACTCAACAATAGTAGAAAAAAAAGCAGCTCCAGACGAGCATAACAACAACAACAACAACAACAACCAGACAGAACAGTGCAGGATGCAAAGTATCAAACAATAAAACATTACTGAACAAGACAACCCTCTCCCTCTTCCTTTTGAAGCATTAGCATGCGTCTGCTCGCACATATTGTACGCCGAGTGGCTGAGGGTGAAGTGACTTCTTTAATATCATCTTTGTTTGGTGCGGGAAGATTAAATGGATTCCCCTGCGGCTGTGAAGGCCGCCACTGTCCAAATGTAGGGCAGCGAGAAAAATATAAAGAATCAGGACTGATCGGTCTGAAAGGTGAAAAGAACAACAAATCCTCCAAATTCATCACTGCACACTCTATAGGACCGCTACACACACACACGTTTTCATTGGGCTGCGTACATAATGGAAAACCACGACACAACACAGACCATGTTTTAGTTTTCTGTACTTCAAAATCGGAAGGTGACATGAAGAAACCAGCAGTGTGCCACACGTTGGGATTTCAGTGTGTGCTGGTTTGAGACTGTGAGACAAAGAGGTCTGCAGCTTCATATTTCACATTAACCAACCACTTTGGTCAGCTTTCACTTTCAACATAACTCCCAGAACAGCTGACAAAGACAGTAATCACTACAAGCACATACGCAAACACACTCATGACACATATGGCATCATGAGATCAAAAAAAGGCCGGAACATGACCGTCCCCGAACATCTGTCAACAGGCAGAGCTTCCCTTTTTTTTTTTTTTTTGGCCTTGTCACACAAACAGCAGGACGCCAATGTAAAACAGCTATTTGAGCTATTCGAGCTACTTCATCTTCAGCTATTCCACTCTCGCGCTGTAATGTCACAACAGGCCTTTTCAGAGTGCCGTTTCAAGCCACAACATTTACACCCCTTGTGATTGATCGGCTTAAAATCGGAAAAAGGGGCCTCCATAAAGGCGACAGGAAGAAGTATGCAAGTGTCCCGAAGGTAAAAAAAACCCCAAAAACACATTTCTACAAAAAGCCAGTGTCATAAAGCATGCAGCCCCTGGTGGTTATGTAACGTAGCCCAAGCTTCTTTCAGGCTCCAACAGCCAAAAGGAAAATAATCACTGATATTCAGTAAATGATATAAAAACAAAAACGTGCACTCGAGAAGCTGAATTAACTGATTTCTGATTTTTTCCTCTCAGCAGTCTTTACAATTAAAACTATTTTTCCGTGACAAATTGCCACTCCATTCATTTTCCTTGACATGCAAACATTTCTGTAAACTCCAATCAGATCGTTGAGCAGACTGATCTTCAGCGTTCGAACCTCACCAGAACACAACTCTCACTGTCACAATTTTAGCTCAGCCGCCTTTCACGCTCTGCTCCAAATTTCCGACAACAAAATACCTGACGAGGCCCACGACACTTCCTGGAAGGGATCCTGAAAAAGCTCCAAGGAGTGAACCTGAAGAACCAAAACAACCCGACCGCCTTTGTGTCCACAGAACACTCGACAGGAAACCCTCGTGTACACACACACACACACATATATACAACGCCCTGTATTTCATCCTCTGCCTCAGTGTGCGGTGACTAACAGCAGATATTCTGCATGTGTCATCTATTCTCACACACATGCACACACACACACACGCACACACACACTCACATGCGCACACACACACACGCGATGTTGTCTTAGGCTTAATAAAATCCAAGAGCATCACACCAGGATACCAAGAACGTCTCGGGGCTTGAATGCTTGAGCGATGCACAGCATTTGTTTTCCTAACATGGGTCCATATGAGCCATCACATGTTTTTAATCTTCATCCAACCTGTTCGCTCAGAGTGGTCAAAATAATTACTCAGCAAATGAATGGCAACATCCTCATTTATTCGGAGTCTTGTTTGTCTGTCTTTGTCTGTCAGATCACCCGTCTGCTTGTAGCTCTGTTTTTGGTCACTACCTACTCACAGGGGAAATATTCTCCTGTTTAGTAACTCATTGTTCAGATTGCCTGCCACAAAGTCCCAAAGGTGTGTCGTCAGGTTGTTGGCACGAATGCTTTGGGGGAAATTAGGCTAAAAATGACGAGTGAGACAATCAAGTGGGCCGAAGAAGTGCGACAAAGGAACAGCATGGTCAGCTAGTAATTATCTGTCCTGGTGATCCCTTCGTGGAAAAACCCCTCACACACACACACACACACACACACACACACACACACACACACACACACACGTGGTCATGTGACCTGTTGTCAAAATATAAATCGGAATTGTTGTGGCTTTAAGTTGACATCATTATCTTTAATCCCTCTCTGGCTATTGTCTTGTCAATGCTTTCACTTCCTCCCTCAGCATTCCTGAAGGTGTTCTGCGTGTTCTATTTCTGCAACCACCACACACACACATGCATCTGTCACACTGCAAAATGCAACACACACACCAACACACACACACACACACACACCAACTCAACCTATACTTAACCAGCTGGTATTTCAGCAAGGCAGCAGATTCAGACAGAGTTAGTCTCTGGCCCGAGGATCGGGCCTCACGCAAAAAAAATAAATAAATGACATCACACTCATATTGAATATTCTTCTCTTCTTCGTGCTCTCTGTTCCTGTCACACTCACTGAGATATGATGAGACTGGAGAGGACTCACTGGTGCAGTCTGGGTTACACATCCCCCCCTGAAAGTGAACTCGACAGGATGGTTGAGGGGGAGTCGAATGCTTTCAGAGCCTGACCTAAGTGGAGATTTAAGGGGACGAGCAAACTTCACAGCTTCTGTGTAACATTGACTCTTTTAAAACAAGATCGCTGTCTGCGTAAAAAGTACATGGTTCATTAAAAAATATATTTGTGCTTTTTCTGCTAACAGTATTATATCACAGGATTAAAAGGGATTGATACATATTTAAAGGGTAAGACCCCTTACTCCCTTCAAAGAAGCCTGTTGAATGATATCTAACTCATATCTGTGCCTGAGACCACAGAAAGAGGTTTTTCAAAGCCACAGTGTGTTAGATATCAGTACAGTTCTGAGTTGTGTGAATCGGCTTTACGTCGCCAAAACGTAACAACAAAAACATTTACCACACACGACCAAACAAGCGGAACACTGAGGCACGGTAAATGTAGGATTTTCTCATTTTTTGCGATCACGGAGGGCCAAAATTAGAACTGAAAATGAAAGATGATTAGCTGCCCAACCCTCGGTCCAGCTTACCGATTTCTCACTTCTTCATACTGTGGGTTTTAAGTAACATGTCATTAGTGGTTTAGTCTCAGGCTGCATACAGACGTACGTGATGTTGTCCTCATGTCAGGGCATGATAATGTGCTGATGTGTGCATTTTTACTGGATGCAACTTTGAAATTATTTCCTTAACATTTATATGAAAATTAAAAAATGTTGCTCATTGAGTTTTTGCTTTTTTGCAGACCGAGTCGCCCATGTAGAGAAAAATTAATTATTCCCGCGCAGAGGGTGCTAGATGAGTCAAAATCGAACAGGACTTTTTCAATTAAGCGAACAGCCTAATCACACATGGTACTAAATGTTAGGCCGGAGATGTCTGTGCAAGATAGAGGCTTTAAGTGCAGCAGAGAGACTGTGCTACTTGTAACTTCAGCAGTCCTATCACAGATAAGACATGGAATATGGCTCAGATGCTGGAAAGCACAACACTGATAAAGAAATGATAGCATCAGCTCCAGTCTATTGTGTGTGGCACAGGAAATTAATCCGAGATGCAGGCTGGGCAAACAAACCACCCGTACGCTCCGTGACTCACACTGAAACCCACAGATGCTAAGCAAGAACATCGATGTTGCACACGTGAATAGTACACTCATCTAATCTTTGCTGCTGCTGCTCCGGATGGGAAATGTAATGATGACATTGGACAAATTAACACAAAAGGCAAGGAAGAGGCACAGCTTAGTGAGCAGTGTGTAATGGGGAGAGGAACTCCTCGCGGCTCCTCCTGTGAAATAAGGAACGTGGCGTGTTCAGTCATCTTGAGTTTAATAGAGATAAAGTTTAGAAGGTGACGTGGACAGCTCATGAAAGTCTGCTTTCTGTCTCGCTATCCATCGATGACACAGCAATTCAAAAGGAGTTCATTTCATTTGTTGCTGTATTTTTTGAAGTTCAATTCCAAAACTAAGATAAAAGTTTCGGCCATCAAAATGAATTGAAGTGATTGTAATCATTATTTAATCACTGCTTCTATACTGCACTGGGTTTGGATAAGTTGTTTCCATAAAATGAGTTTTTTTTGACATGGACACTCTTGAAAAAGCAATTTTGAATCTCAACTCGTTTTTTTCTCCATGGTTAAATAAAAAACAATCACATGTCGAGACGTCTACTGGCGGGAGAAAAGAAAAACCATCATACTATTTCTTCACATATGACAAATATGAATAAGTTTAACACATTTAGCAAAGAAACAAAATAATATGTACAATGACTTGGTAATGAAACATTTTTGCTTCAGTTAGAGAAACACAGATCTGAATAAACTGATGTTAATAAAGGGGGGTGATGTCAAATCAGCGACATTTGTTTTCAGTGTCCAAGGGTAAAGAAGGGGACGCTGCGATTTTCTTCTATTTTCCTTCAGTCCTGTTTCTTCTTCCAGGAAGGACGGCTGACGTTAAGACTTAAAGATCACTTTTCCATCATGTTTCTGTGTGGAAATGCGCCTGTGTAATGTGTCTTCCCAAAATACAGCTGCAGCTGTAACAAACGGATTTTGGGTCAAATTAAAAAAAATAATAATCCAAACAGACCTAGCTGTGTCAAATCGACGAGAGCAAAAAACTAAAAGGCAGTTAGAAAGGAAAGAAGTGGGGCAGAGACATCTGTTTCACTCTGCGTAGTGTTGTTGATGTTGTTCATGGGTGCTGATGTGCACACATTGACCCCTTTTGTAATGAACACAATCTGATGGTTACGTTTTGATTTTAGATTTTGGTTTTTTTAAATTTAGTTTTAAAGTGTATGCTCATCTTATTCCAGTGATGTCATTTGTAGCTTGGAAAGCTATTTCAAAATGGGTTCCTCAAAACAGTTGATTATCTTTCTTTCTATCTATCTACATGGTCATGGAAATAAATCCTACCCCCTGGCACCCAGAATACATCAATAAAAATGACATTAATTAAAGATAATGGTCTTATGATAAAGGTCAGGTCCTTGGAATTGATAAGAGAGAGGCTGGAAATGTAAAAAATGTCTTGTGTTTACAAAAGTCTGAGTGGAAGGAAGCCGCTCAGTTCCCTGACTCTGAGTTCATGAAGGAGGGGCGGCGCAAAGAAATGGGGCTGTGGGCGGAACACAGAGGAAATCTCAGTGTCCCCTCTTATCCACCACCTATTTACTCCCCAGTGACATTGCAAAACACACGCAGTGAATTTCACCAACTGTGTTCGTGAACAAAATCCTTTCCATAAGATCCATGTTTTTTATAACAGAAAGATGTTGTCATGACCAAGTGCTTCTCCAAGTTGCTTCATCTCCTCTCTGGTGTGGCTTCGCATCAGCTGACAGCTCCGTGCAGTGATTGAAAACATCATTTAAAAAAGACGTGCATACGGTTTGAGCTTTTGAATGAGGGGAGGGAAACCTTTAGGAATAATGCATCACAACTTGAAGCTCCTCATGGGAACACTGGAGCACTTTTGAGTCCCTGAGGTGATATTAAAAACACCACGGGGAGATAAATCCACTTTAAAGTACAAAAAGTCGCTTTGATGGAATATAATCGGAGGCAAAATGACAATTTATGTGGCTTTATAAAGCTGTCAGCTGCACGTCTTCTGCCGGCTGCAACCCAGTGAACAGATTGATAATCGCATTTGGCGGTGCAGAGAAGAGACTGTGTTATTAGCCTGATATTCAGCCGAAAGCCTCTGGCTGCACAGCTACAATTGGTTGATTGAACCAAATGGGAGAAAGCCTTGTTGAACAGGCACGAAGAAGGAAATACAAAATGTACCACAATGACAGTATGCTGGCTGCTGTAGTCTATGTAGGGCTCACAGCTGACCTGAAGCTGCTGCACACCTCTTAGCGGGCATCAAATTTTAATTATGTTTTTTTTGCCGATGTAGCCACGACGACACAAGTGGCGAACATTTCCCCCAAAAGCCACACACACACACACAAGGCCCGTGTAATAAAACATACATGTGCGCACACACACTCACAATGCCTGCTAACTTCCAGTACTCACTGCGGCTGTGTTTACGTTGCTTCCTTCGGTTGTGAAATAACGCTCCGTGAAAGAAAAAGGCCAGTGAAATATCCTCTCCTTGTTATCCCTCTGCTTTTATCAGACCCTCAAAGTGACGTTTTCGTAACGTAGCAGACGGTCAGCTGAGGTGAAACGCTGTCTTTTCGGGGGGACTGCCTCCCCTTCTTGAGTCTGTGTGCCTTTCTCTCTCCGCACGTCTATCTTTCCCTCCTTTCCGCCTGCTCTACCACCGGTGGCTTTCCCACCGCTCGGACGCTCCCGTGACGTCACGACGGTGGAGCGCGCGCCCCCGAGACGTACCAATCCCCTATGCTCGTCACCCCCCCTCTTTCTTCCCTCCCAGATGAGTCGCGTGCATGATAATCCGTAATTATTAAAGCCCCAATTAAAATGAGAGGAGTGCTTTGGCTTTTGAAAGATAAATCCTCAACCTCAAAAAATTCCATGTCACCCACTGATGTTTTTGTAGTAGTTTATAATGATGTATTTTATTATTTCACTTTCAGTAGACGATAGAAAATATTTAAATTTCATATGTATTTTACAGCTTTAGGCTCTCCGTGCCTTGTGATAGTTCTTGTATAGCCCAAAATTACTTTTGATTGGTATAGGTGGAGCTGATGTTGGGTATTCATACTCTTTTAATTTCTCAGAAAAAAGTTCTATATTTTTGTGTAAATCATTGGTAAGTATCTGTTAAATAAATGTTCTAATTTTCTTGTTGAGAGAATTCATAATTTCAGTGGAATGGTTCTTTAAAGTTCTTGCTGCATCCATAGATTGGATCTATGGCTTGTCAGGGTCTGTCTGCTGGATGACCTACATATTGTATATTTACTGAATATGTGGAATATTTGATAACTGCTCACCCAGCCATTCAGGTCTGTTCCCCTGCCTGACTCTCTCATACACTTACACATCATTCTAAAGAAATCTTTCCATTGGACAAATACCAATCTCACTCACTCTCTCTCTCTCTCACACACACACACACACACACACACACACACACACACACACACACACACACACAGACACACACACACACACACACACACAGTGTCACAGTTCCCTGGGCGCCATGCAGTCAGACAGCTGAGGTATAAATAGAGCAGGCTAAAGTTCCCCTTGAGAGAAACACTCCACGTGTGGTGGACCAGCGCTCTCTTCTGAAACATTTCTAAACTGATCAGTGAAAACTTTTATTTTTGTGTACAAAGAATCACTGAAAGTGTCCTTGCTTTTTCCATGAGCAATGTAATCCCATTATCGTACATATTAGAGAAGCAGATTTTAAGGAGATGCACTTTTATTTGATTGAGTTATCATCTACATGACATATATACACTTCAACAAACATACAGTTTAAAGCCCTTTTGTAAAATACAATTTAAAGAGATTTTAGTCAAAGATTAAAAGAACAAATGTGGGGTTGAATTGTTATATATATATATATATATATATATATATATATATATATATATATATATATATATATATATATATATATCAGTTGCTACATTGACAGAAGTTGCTAGAGAAAAATATTACAGGCAGTTGCATAAGGACAGAAACGGAAGGGGTTTTTTCACTGCCAACTGCAAAATTAAAGCATATACAGTCTTTGTAAATCTAATTTCAAAATCATTTGTTCTTGTAAAATGACAGAAAATCTCAGGGAAGTGTGAACAAAAGTGAAAACATCCATGAAAAACTTCAACTTTTTTAACAGACAAACAAATGCAAAACAAAATACAAGCCAAAAAAAAAGTACACATGGTTAAGCAATGCTGCCACCTCCTGTTCATATACAAGTATTTCTAAATGTCAAAATGATGAGGTCATGATTTAGCAACATCCTGCTTTTTCTTTCTCCAGTCAAATTAGCCTCAGGAACTGTTAAGTAAAATATGTTTCCTGCATCTTTTTATGTCCTGACTGTTGTTGTTTAAGGTGTCTGTAAGGATGCCCTTGTGTCTGTGGCCCACAAATGAGGGAACGCTTGTGAATGTATGTACAGTGAAATAAATCAAGTGCAGCAATATGTACAGGGCAGGAGAAAAAAATAAACATAATGGAACATAAAATTGTGCTTGGAAGAAAAAACCCTGCAAGGCCTTGAAGCCTCCTCTTATAAATGGGTTGGCAGGATTTTTTTTTCATGTGAGTTTTACCTGTTCTACAAACATTACATCATATCTGCAATAAGGCCAAAAGCATATCAAAATACATTTCAGTTAAGTAAATACTTCAACAGCCTCTAACACGTTTAATATCAACAACTTCAACATGGCACCTTCCACTTGGCACACCCCTATAAAAACCCAACGCTGGTTTCAGCTCTGTTTGACAGTTCATGTTTGAGAAAGAGCAGTGCAGTGAAGGCTGTGGAGCAACAGGTGACTAACAAGATATATTTGATGTGTAACAATGAATAACATGTTTAAATGTAAATTCAGTCTGTGTGTATTCTTTTGATTGAAAATACAATGTTTGAAGTCATTTGTCAATGAGTTATTCTTAAGTTTTGTCATTTACACCAAGTCGTAGTTGCTATGCTAAGCTAACCTTAATACAGGCCTCTCAGCCAGCTTGATGTCTGTTTAATATTATACATGCATACATGTGTGTGTATTACTTTAGAAGGCACATGGTTTCCTCCCATGACACTGTCCACGATCATTTGTGCGGTAATGTATTGATACTTGGTAATGGCTCAGAAAAGTTCAGCTTTGAACTTGGTATCTGGAAGTGCAAAATGTTTTCAGGTTTTCTCAAACGTCCTCTTCGGGGGTCACAGGAGTGATTTCGAGTACTTCATGAGGTGACCCTCCAATAATGCCTAAAAGAGGAAAAAGCTTTAATCTGTTACTTACAGGAGTGCCAGCCATGGAATAGAGAAACGTTTTAAGTCTGGGTATTGTCTCTGTGAAGTCACATCCCGTGTAGGAGTAGATCTGAGTCCTGGTGTCCACATCGTAGAAGGACACCTCTCCCTTTTCGTGATCTACAAACACACCAACTGTCTGGGGCCTTTCCCTCAGGTAAACTGGATGAGCGCAAATATTGCCGTGATATGTTTCAAAGTTGGACAGGGTGTTTAAGCCAGCAAATGTCCAGTTCCCATCCTCAGGGCTGGGGACAGAAAGCAACTGCCTATTAATGGACTCTTTGACCACTCCTAAGATCCAGCTTTTAGAACCACTGACCCGCACCTCAAAATAGAACCTTCCAGAGGAAAAGCCATCTTTCCCTAGAACAAATTCATGATGCAGAAATCTTTGCCCAAATAAAGCATGTAAATGCAGTGCACCATCGCAAACTCTCAGTTGTTTTCCATCCCCTGACAACACAAGACTTGAATGGGCTGTGAAGGCATCCAGAGTCACATCCACTGCGTTGCACTGTTGGATCATCATCAGCTTGTCCTGAGGCGGATTCCACACCTCTTTAATAAACCCTTCCGACACTGGCTTTTCACCTGGTGGTTTTGTCTCTTCAGAGCCATCAGATAGCCTGACCTCATGTATAAGCGTCTCCATCTCATTGCTTAATGACGTTTCCATCTGAGCCACAGCGTTTCTTACCATCACGACATAACTCTGTTGACTGATTTGGGGCGTTAATGAAGCACCAAAAAGAGAGATGGGGTCAAATTGGTTCCCGTGTTCTACAGGGAGGTCCAGAGAAGAGCATCTCTGGAGGAGTTGGAGGTTATCTTTCGTTTGTAAAAGCTCCTCTATTTCAGACCTTCTCTTCCTCAACTCGGCGACTTCCTGCTCTAATTTTGACAGGTGGTCTTTAGCCTGCTTCTCTGCTGCTTCCTGTTTCTCTTTGATCAAGTCAACCAGATCAAACTGTTTTCTTCTCAAGGAAAGAATCAGAGCAGTGAAAACCTCGTCAATGTCTTCTATCGCTTTCTGTGATTGTTTCTTACTCTCTTTGTTTTTGATTTCTTTAATGCTCCTGGATTTAACGTTTTCCATCATTTTGACCTCTGCTGAAACGCCATTCAGACGGGCCTTCCTCTCTGTAATCTCGCGCTCTAACGGGACGGCTTTGTGCATCGCATGGTCGTCTTTCAAGCACATGAAACAAACGCACATTTGGTCCCCATGACAGAAGAACTCAAACACCTTGTTGTGCTTCTTACACACCCGGTCCTCCAGGTGGGACACAGGGTCGATCAGCTGGTGCTTCAAATGGGCTGTGACTCCCTGATGAAGCTCAAGATGAAACTGGCAGTAAGAGGACAAACACAACAGGCATGTCTTCTGGGCCTTGAACTTCGGCCAAGGGCAGATGTCACAGGGAACTTCCTCGGGTGTGGCGAGGGTGTTATCTTTACCCCTCAGTCTCATGTTGTTGAAACGCCCCGCCATGTCTCTGAACTCTGTGTTGACCTGAAGCTGTGGTCGATTGGAAAATTGTTTCTTACAGAGGGGACACTCTGTTCGGTCACTGGTGGCCCAGTATCCTGTGATACAAGCCTTGCAGTAGTTGTGTCCACATGGAGTAGAAACAGGCTCAGTGAACTCATGCAGACAGATTGAGCACAGGAGCTGCTCTTCAAAAGCGAGGCCGCTGGCTGAAGCCATGTCTAGAGGGGAGACAATTTAATTTGTAAATCAAGCAGATAAACTACATTTTGAGGACATATATCCTATTCAGGAAGTATGTTTTCAAGTGGTCACTGATTTAAAGCCAATGTGAGAAACTTTCAAACTGAATAATACTGCTGATAGTGAAGTAGACTGAATATTTGTAATTTCTGATTTTTAATCGTGTGTAAATGCTGCTACGAGAGAAGTGTCAGACAAGGCAACTAAAAGCACCTGGCCTAAACAGCTTCTTTTTTTTTTTCCAGTGCCATGATTCACGATGACTGATATGTTTGACTCTTTGATTAAAACTGGTTACAGTTATGTTTGCTAAAAAAAACCCCACTTAAACATTAACAGGACAAGATCAGCGAGGAGAAAAATATACTGATTTTTGCACAGGGGAAATTACAATCGACTTAAACAGAAAGTTCCTCACAGAAGCTTTAAATTTTTCCACATTTCTAACAGTGTCCATTTCACAACTCTATTTGTAGCTAATAGCATTCAACAAAATGTGCAGTTAGAACAATAGACGTTTCAGTTGTTTTGAAGACTTGCTTTGAACTAGTTTTAAATCGTTTCCAGATAACTGAACCATAAACAGTAGTTACACAGTGACGTTAAGCCTGAGCTGTACCTTCAGTTATTAGCAACAGACTGTGTGTGTGATGCCCAATGTGTTTGTTATTTTATAGATCTGAGTGCTAGAAGTCTCTTTCAGAGAACCAGGACATCTTCTTAGATCAAAAAAAGGAATAAAGGTACTTTACCCATTGGCTGCTGACTGTTCTCTGTAGTCCTCGGACAGGAAACGAACATGAAAGATTCTCTTTAGGGCGTTAGTTTCATTTCTGACACTGGATTCCTCTCCCCTCCTCCTTCTGGAAACTGTTACAGGATGAATCATTTCCCACAGACTGTTGTTTTTCTCTCCTCTGTTAAACAACTGAATCCATGGATTATATTTTTTAAAGTAAGTCAATGTTTTTTGCAACGTTCTTTTTAAATGCAGTAATTGAGTAAATGTATCTATTTACAATCATGTGCTGATTAAACAACATTCATTCTATGGTGTGAAATCATGGATCAATACAATCCACAGAGACATACTGCTGTGAGTCCAAATAAAGTGTCCATTAGTATTAACTAAGCAACTTGGGGTTACATGGCTTGCCCAAGGACACTTCAGACAGGCCTCAAACCCTAGACCTTCTGGCTGAAAGATCGCCAACACTACCACTGAACTCTTCTCTTGCTGTAGTTACTGCTTGAAGTTATCTTGTTTTTCAGCCCTGGACAACTTCCAGAGATCAGTTTTTAGGTCTTGCCTTTTAGTTTCCTTTACTGGTCCTGTCTCTGATTACTTGTGTGTGGAAAAAGAAACACAATAAAACCAAAAATAAAAGGGCACATGCAAAAAAAGAGCACATACAGATACACAACTGATCAAAAATAATACAACTCATAAAACATGAAGAAATTCCCTATTTTCATTGTTGTAACGTTAGATTCCAATGGTTTACAACTAAAACACATAAAATAACCAGCAGATAAGTCTGTAGATAGATAGATAGATAGATAGATAGATAGATAGATAGATAGATAGATAGATAGATCGATAGATCGATAGATGTAATAAAGACAAGAAGGGAAATTCAAGCATTCAATTCAATGTAGTTTGACCTTTGACCAAACTGTAACAATGCAAATTAATAAAGCACAAAACATTTTAAATCAGTACTTTATTTGTATTTATTTGATGGATAAAGCTGCTGAGATGAGGCCGATGTTATATGAGGGATGCTTTCACTACCGTGACTTTTATTAGACACAATATGTCACCATTGAGATACACAGTAGGAAACATAACATATATTGTACATAATAAGGCCATTTTGTTAAAGCTCGTTTTCGAGTTGAGTTGATTTTGGCGCACCCAAGTGGTCAACTTAGGATCATCTATCATCTGTTGCTGATTTTGTCCTGAACATTTGTAAGGTTTTTCTGAGAGAAAAAAAAAACCTCATCCTTTTTTATTTACAATGTCTAACAAGCACACAATAATACAATAATACTTCGTTGTGAAAATCATTTTAAAAGGGCCATTTTTGCTAGAAATTTCCTCATCCGTCACCTACCCTGCAGCAGAAGTGACATGCATGTGAAATAACTAAATAAAAATATTATTATTATTAATTCCTGACTGCTTCATAACCAGCGGCAAACTCCTCAGAGGAGCTTTAAACATTATTGAGTAAACTGAATAAAAGTTAATTTTCCCCAATTTTTTTTAGGTTATCTGGTAATTTAAAGATTAACAAAAGTAATTGTAAGACATCTGCAAGAAAAACGAAGGTAAAAAGATCATAAAATGTATGCATATGTGGTGAGTGTGCCTGTTCAGCAATGTGTGTGTATTTCTCTGTGTGTTTTAGTGAATCCGCATCATAACCCATCGGAGGTATCCGTTCTGCATGCCAAAGGTACTGATGAAGAAGTTGAGGGCTGAGGTGATGAAGACTATGATGGTGGATACGTTATTTAGGTAATCCAGACGTTTCTGCAGGGTGGGGTTATTCAGATCCCGACGACCTGCAAGACAAACATACACACAGAGTTTCCCTTTGATAAAGAATATTTGGATTTGGAGGTGTGGGATATGCTCAACCTGCTACTTTGCATTAAACGAAACAACAGAAAAGAAACAAAAAGCATGTCTCAGATTCATCTTCAATTAATACATTTATTCTGCTTTCGTGTACAGTAGAAGGATATCTATTGTTCATTTGTCCTTCTGGAAATAATTATCATCACTACATATCACGTTTTTTACAATGGAATGATACAAAAGATAAACACATGTAAAACAGATGGAAATACACGTAATGGAACACACAATTTTTTGGCACATCATCATTAGCACAAATGCAGTTATGCATATTTACATGGAAATTCAGCCAGTTAAAATTAAAATACTTTAGTAAGATTACACGGTGAAACACTTTTCAAGGCAGAATAAAAAAGAAACGTGATGTTTGACACATGTGAACAGTTTGTCTCATCTTTGTAAAAATCTGTCTGTGGACCATATTTGTTTGCATTATTAACTTTAAATGAAATTTTTTTTGCATGGATGACATGGGTGTGCAAAGGGTGTGTGTGTGTGTGTGTGTGTGTGTGTGTGTGTGTGTGTGTGTGTGTGTATGGGTGTTTCAGAAGTGAAGTCGAGCCAGCAGCCAGCGGAAGAAACCGGTCCTCTTGGATCCGAAGAAGCTGACGAAGAAATTGACCACTGTCGTGGCGAAGATGACCCCCGTGGCCAGGTTGTTCAGGTAGTCAAGTCGTTTCTGATTGGACACCACGTTCAGGTCCCTGCGGGCTGCAATAACCACACACACGCATGCACACAAACACAGACAAACACACAATATCAAACACTTCAAACACATCCACACACAAACTCTCATTTACAGTTGGTGCATGCACACTGATGAAAACATACACTCACAATTTGCCCATACAAACAGCGGTTCAGTCACTCGCCCTCCAGCCTCTGTGATATTCTGACCTTAAGTTTAATTTGACTGTTTAATAAAATCCACATAAACGATCGCATCCGCCATAAATAAACATCTGTTGCAGTTCAACTCTGGATGCAACACACAACATCTTGAAAATAATAATAATAATAATAATAATATCAAAATACTGATACTATTCTGATGATGTATCAATGTGAAAGTTTTTGGATCTAAGGCTATTTATACCTGTTTATTGCTTGTGGAGATGAGACAGGAGTGTTAATCTGGGACACCTGTCAATCACAGCACAACTTTTTTATTTTATTTATTTATTTATTTTTTTGGTGAAACAACACAGATTTGTTATTGGGCTGATATTTAGTGGCCAGTTAGCTAAAGCATCTTTTTCTCCTGCTTGTAGAAGATTGCAGAAGATTAGCGTAAAGCAGAAAAATATGCAGTGATGGGTAAGCGTCCTGGTAGATTATTGTTGTTTGTATAGAGTCAGGCCTATAACCTGTTTATACGCTAAAATAAAGTAAGCATCCAATCTTTTACCTTCTATGCTCTTTCATGACTGCAGCAGGTCTAAAGTAAGCTTAAGCTTCCTCTTCTTCCATTAAGCAAACTAGCTACCTACTACCTCTGCTGTTACTGTTAGTACCATGCTAACATTGCCTTTATATTAATGTCAGATACACTGCACTGAAAGCTAGGATTTGGCTCCCTCTGGTGGCGTTGTCAATTATAACAGTTTAGCAGCACATGGGGCTTTCACAAACAAATTCTACCCTTAAACAACCCTAAAACACGTGTGTTTTGCAGTGTAATCATATTTGAACATACCTATATTGCACAAATACGTGTGCTAAAGGTGTTTCACAGAATAAATCGTTGCAGCAGCCATCGCAGGAAGCAGCTGCGTTGTGTGCCGAAGGCGGCTTTGATGATGTTGACGATGAACGTGAGGAAGATAAGGCCAGTGGTCAGATTGTTCAGGAAGTTTAACAGGCGCTGATAAGAGGGGAGGAGGGTCAGCTCACATCTAGCTGCACATACACACATGCATACACGCCACACAAACACAGTCAACATGAACAGGCACACACAGAGACACAGCCACACACACACACACACATCTAGTTGGTCCCTTGCCTCTGCTAAGTCCACTCATACAGTAATAGTGCAGTAATATTGTAGTTGATTAGTACTTTAAGTAGAACACGAATTTACACTCCGGTTTGTTTGTATGTGTGTTTGTGTTCCTCTTTCTTTACAAAAACACCCACAATAGAATCATCCCCTGCAGGACAAAGTCAGAAATGCATCCTGGCAAAAAGTCCCGTGCGCTCCATCCCGAAGACAGAGATAAAGATGTTGGTTACGAAGATGAGGAAGATGATGATGGTTGTGTAGTTGTTCAGACTGTTCAGGCGCTTTTGGTTGGCTTCTTCGTTAAGGTCTCGGCGAGCTGCAACAATTACGCACAAACACACACACACACACACACACACACACACACACACACACACACACACAAACACACACACCAAAGACAACAACCAACAAAAATAACGAACCACACAGAAGTTTCAGAAAAGTCTTTACTTCCATTTGGCTCCTTTTTTTTATGTTCAAAGTTGTTTCATAATGTTTCATTTGCTTTAAAGTTTTATATCTCCAAATCTTAAAAAAAAACATGAAACTGCACTGCTTGTATTTTCATGATAAATCAATGCATCAGTGTGTTAGTGTGTTATTATGATTGTTAAAAACATGGAGGATGCGTTTCTGATATAGGTGGAAGACTGCTGCTGTGATGTGATTGGCTCACCGATGATGATGATGAGGACTCCTGCTACTATCTGGAGCGCCAGAGAGAAGGAGATGAGCGTCAGGACGGCAGCGTAGTACCTGAGGAGGAGGAGGAGGAAGAAAAAAGATTCAACAATCAGTAAGTGGGAAGATTTGGCAGAGTAAACCCTGAAACATATTAATGGTTAAAAGAAAGAATTTCAATTCCATCCACGCACACACACACACACACACACACACACACACACACACACACACACACACACACACACACACACACACACACACACACACACACACACACACACACACACACACACACACACACACACACACACACACACACACACACACACACAGTACCTGTATCCAGCTCCCTGTTCGATGACTGTCTTCATGTGTGTGATGTTGGCCAGGAACAAGGCGATGTCCAACATGCCCTCAGCTGCTGTCTTCTTGGTGGCGTACAGATTCATGTTTAGGTTAAAGGGTGAACCTCCCTGAAAGATAAAGATTTAAGATTTCAAGCGATGTTTCCTACACTAATATTTCAGCCTTACATTTAAACGAAAAAAACAACAACATTAAATTAGAGTTCAGAATGAAACTTTAAGCCTTTATTATCAACATTGATCTAAATTGTAGTTCCACTTCATTTGCTCCACTGTAAGCGACAAGATTAACCAAACAAAGTCAATAAATGATAGTGACCTTCATAAAAAGCAAAAAATCAAAAAAGAAACAAAGCCAGTGCGCCAAAATGGCAGATGCAACAGCTCCGCACACCAAATAATCAAAAATGCTAAACTGAATTCTGTGTTGATTTGTCAGTTTTCAGTCTAATGTCTTGCAGTAAAAATGCATGAAACAATATATCTCATATTTAATATTCTATGTTTTAGGAAAAATGCTTTCCATATATACATCACACATTCCACTCCCTTTCATTTTTTAATTGCCCCCCAGGGACAAATAAAGTTTTTTTTTTTATTGAATTGAATTAGCCATATGTGAAAAGCACAATTAACTATAGATGTGTGAACACAAACACAATCGTTCTTCATTACTTTCTACATCACAGAAGATAGATTTATTTTTAATGTAGTTTGTTCCCAACATGCATTAAAGCCTGTACTCTCTGTAATGAGGTGCTAGTGACCTGGAGATAAGAGATAATATAAATTGATTGCAATCACTCCAGCTCTGGGTTTCTGTGTTACACAGATGCTCTGCCTACAGAGTGAATTATGTAAAGCTTGCTGTTCAAGTGAGAATCCACAACAATGTATTTGTATGATAACCTGTAAAGACTGCACCCCTCACTGCAGCAGCATTAGAAACTTGATCCAACACTTCTTTTATAAGGCAACGAAAAAATAAGAAAATGATGCATTCAGTAATGTTCATCTGGTCCTTTGAATGGTTTGAGAGGGTTAAAGGTATAGACTGAAAAGATCTGAAGTCAGATGAAAGTGACCAAAAGAGGGCAGCAAAGATCAAGACTAATATTTCAGCATCCTGCAAAAAAAAGAAAAAGAAAAAGAAAAAAAAAAGTCAGCGTCACATGATGAAATGTGTTCATTGTTTGATTTTGATTGACCCAGATTCAGGCCAGAAATATGATTAATGGCAGATTCACTTTCTAAGTCAACAAGACACTGATTTTATCTGACGCTAAAAGACATAAATCTAACTTTTGTCTAAGCTAAAATTATTAAACATGACATGCAAGCTTGTAATTATGCTTTTCATCCCACCTAGTTGTGTCTCAGAAGCCTTTCTACTGTTTTCCAGGAGGAATAGGAAAAGATAGGCGGTGCCCTTAGTGTTTGCAGCTTCAACATTTCGCAACATTTTTTGGCTTTTTCACCCTCAGGTCTCTCTATTTAAAGCTGATGTCCAGTGGTGGAAAATAGTTGTTTGTAGGAGGATAAAGAGTCTGTCCAAATTGTTGCCGATTACTTAGTTGTGCGCTTGTGTGTTGTGTGTGTGTGTGTGTGTGTGTGTGTGAAACCTTTAACCTTATTATATAAAGCCTTAATCTATGACTCATAGCACCTGCCAGGGTCTAACTTTTCCTAGATTTTATTATTGTTCGGCTGTAGTGCACAGGCTGCAGATTCACTTATTTGCGTGATTTAACTCTGAGCTATAGATGAAAGTATTCTGACCACAAACGGATCGTTTTAGTCTTCTTGGCTGTTATTTTGAATCAGAGCAGTCTGTGTGTTTTTTTTTTGTCTTCGGGCTGTACAGAAACAGAAAAAAAAAGTTTAATGAAGACATAGATGACATGTATGAAGTCATTCCAGTGTGCACTAAATACACAATGTGCTGTATGACCTCACTCTGTGGCAATGTGCTCTGCTGCTCCAAAACAAACACAACATCCACACTGTGCATGGCACTGTAATTTATTAACAATGCAGAGTCTCTTTGTTTACTGCATCTTACTTTTATACAGTAACGTTTACATCATTTTGTTCTATACAAGCACCATTTTATAAATAACCATACATGGTAATAGCCAATGCACAACACTGATGTACCATTTTTTACTTGTGGAAAAAATTACATATCTTTGAATGGCCGCTTGAGGCAGACTCCAAAAGCGAGTTGTTCTTCAAAGATCCCAATGAAAAAAAAGCTTAAAGCAGGAATAAACATATTGACAGCTTGTTTTTGTAGGTTTGATGGATGATTCATTATCTACTTTTAATTTCACCACAGAACTCATCGTTCATGGCTCAACTATTCTATTGAATATTGCTTCAAGTTGTACATTATTTATGGAGTGAAAGCTATTGAGAGGTGGGTACAGTCAACAGTTTGTTGTGGATATACTGATCTATGAGTTTTTTTAACTAGACCTGAGCATTTTCAGTACTTTTTTACAAATATGGTAAATTCTGGTTTTAACAAACGGTTAGGGTTAAGAAGGCTAACATGTAAAAAACTGAAGACTTCAAAACAACGGTCCTATAAACCAATGGCTGACCCAGTATCACCTTAGCTGCTTTATTTTTCTTGTTGACTCGGGGTAGATGTTATTCTCACAACATACTCTCAAAAGGTGCGTTACATTAAGTATAAGTACTGCGTTTGTTGCCATTATCCAAAAATGTGAGGAGTATAAAGGCACAAGTATGCTTCCAATTGAGTGCATGTTGAATCATTCAGCACCTTTAATTCCGCCCCACAACATCTGCCCAATGTGAGAATGTTTGGACTGAGTCCAGCACCTTTCTGAAATAGAGAAAAAATCAAAACGGACCATTACACAACACTTCCTCTTTGCATAGTGATTGTTATGGAGTGTGTAGGGTATAAGGAGGATCATCCTATTTTATTCATAATTTCCTTCAGCGTGACTTTTGTCTTTGTTCGTATGAATTCGAGTCCTTGAAGACACAACACAGTGATGAATGGTAACACATTCTGGGTTGAAGTTTTGCGATGTTTTTTCCTTCATCAACTCTTGCAAACTTGTAACTAGCGCCAACAGTGATACCCAATAGCGCCACAAAATTACAGTGCAGCATAGCCAGTGTGTTTACATCCACTTCCCTCTCTTCCTCTTGCGTCAGCGATTTGGCAGGTGTACTTTGGCAAAAGGAAAAAAAAAAAAAAAAAAAAAGAAGTCCTCACTAAAAACTGTTCATATGAGGTTGTTGTCTTATCAAAACTCTGCCAGGATTTTTGGAATAAAATATTGACATTTTTGGATGTAGGTTTTGGACTCTTGGAGCGTCGCAAACCAAAAACCAAAAACAGACTGTTTCTCTGTGTAAGAGGAGAAGTATGTTATTTTTTGGTATCTAAAGATAAAGCGCACCTGAAAGTTAATCCAAATGTTTGATTGTAGTTCGACATCTATCGGTGGACAACATTTACCTGCCGTGATGCTGTGATCCCCATCACAACAACATACGTAGTATTTTGTTTCAGGCTGTGTTACAGTACAGTTTGATCCACATGGGGTTAATTTCCAAGAAAGTATGAAGCAATACCTAGAAATTGAAGACTCAGAACACTACGAACACATGAACCACGGCTCTTTGTGTGTCTTTCCGAGTGTGTGAGAGAGAACTGTTAAGAGGGAGAAAAGGGAGGTGTGGAAGTCGTACAGAAAAAAAAAAGCTGCCTATGTGTATACAGACAGTGAGAGAGGGAGAGAAAACATATACACTGGCCTTTCTCCATCTTTTTCTCTACTGGGAACTCATGTGGTCACACTTTATCAACATCGGCCTTGGGCAGGCAGCCAAAACACACACATATACACACACTCATACACACACATCACAAGCAAAACATTGGAACAGCCTGAATACATTTTTTTCAAGCCATGTGTGTTCACTTAGGGTAATGTCTCCTTTAATGTTCTGACTAAGACGTTTAATATACACTTAGTTTGATTTATTCAAATATGTGCATGAATTTTTTTTTTGACCCTTTATTTCCTGCTACAGGTCGGGCAGTGTCGAATCATTTTTTACAGCAGCAGGCTCAAGAAATGGTAGCAGCAGGTCAGTAAGGTTTCCCACATTTAACCCTCGGAAGCTTTGATTAACAACCATTTAACCACCTGGCTAAGTTTCTGCTTTGAAGAATGAGAAACAGTTTCTTGCTCGTTTTCTCAGCTCGTCCATCATGACTTTCAATCATTCAGCAGACAGTTTTGTTTTTAGGGGTTAAACACGTGATGTCTCACTATACTGGGCTTGCTGGATGGACTCAAGTCTCTGAGTCTCCTGCAGATTTTGAGCATCGTCCCTGAGAGCTGATTCTCAGCAGCAGTATATAAAAGTACCATAAAATTTATTTTTGTTGCAAATTTCTGCATGATTAAAAATAATGTGTCTGCCAAGGACAATCGTGTTTAATACACAATAAAATAGTTGCCAGGAGTAACTGTGTAACTGTCAATAAAGGTCTGCCAACAATTTATAGTTGTGTTTATGCTCCATGAGAAAGTAGGTCAGATAGTTGGAATCTGACCCATTGAGCCGTAGAGATTTATTCTTTGGAAAATGTTCAATTAAAAAAAAATCTAAACCCAGCTGGCTGTCTAGAAAACAGTAAAACAAACTCACAATGAGATGTTTAGAATATACAGACGCCTCCCTGAGGAGGACCAGTGATTAGTTTCAACTTAAAGGTTTATGTCAGATTTTTTAATTCATACTGATGTACAAACATACCATGAAATAAGTTCACTTACATTTTAACCTGCCAATTTGATTTTATATGTTGTATGCTATCATACAAATATCACACACTCAAAAGACACTGACCTTAAAGTCAGGATCACATTCATTGAAAGTGAGAAGAATGTTTATGATCCACTGGTTCAGAGCCCTTGCATGCTAATATTTACTGATTAGTGATTTAGACATTGCTGGATAATTTGTGTTAGCGATGTTTATTTACAATGAACTATTGGACAAATGATGAGCATTTTGAGTTAATGCTCAATGAAAAGTCTATGAAACATAACAGGAGTTAAAATTGATACTTTTTATTGATACACAAAGGATTTTGCCAAATTTAATGGCAATCCATCCGATAGTTTGGATGATTTAATACTGTCCAAAGCTCCTGTGACAAATTTCAAATTGTGTCGATTTTGTTGACTCCTGTAGACCAGGCGAGACTATTTATCTCTTTGCTGATCTCGTATTGTTAATTTAAGAGAAGTCTTGATTTAAAATGTCACATTTAGTTCTCGGTATGGAAACATTTACGGCTTTTTCCGGAGCGTTTCTGACTTCTACCCCACGGCAGGGATGAATCATAAATGAAAAACACTTTAGCTAAAAAAAACACATCAAGATGCGAGAGGAACAGGGTCCAGCCTCTAAACACTCTGAATATCTGTGTCCACTTTTATGACAATCCACACAGACATTTAGGGACATTTCTATATTGACACAAACATGTCAACAAAGAGGACATCTCTCTGTCTGTAAAAATCTGAACAATGGAATCAGAATCAAGATGTGATGCTAAACTTTACATTGTGCCAGTGGGTGGTATAACTCCCGAAACAGTATTCAGTGGGTACAAAGGCACCTCTATACTGAGCAATTCCCCTTTTTTCAGTTTTTCTTTGTGGATGGTATTTATATGAGTGTAAAAGTCTTCCTAGAAAGTTAGAGTCCTTGTAAAACCCCACATTCCTGACATTCACTTATCCACATCCCTGCTTGGGCTCAGGTCCAGGGTACAAAATGTACACATCCACGGTAGCCTCACACACATACACAAAGCACATGGTGTATACCTGTATAACTCACACACAGGTATATATACACATGTACAGGTATATGCACGTGTACAGGTGAGCACATCTCACTAATATTTATAAAATGCTTGCAAATAGTGCATGTCATTACTCTGTGAAGTTTAAATAATCATAGCATACACTAAACCACATGGGAGGCCCCCCTCACATAAACAGGAAGTGCTCCACCCCTGGACTTTGATTGGTTGCCTGTCAACCAATAGGACAGAAAGACTAACTAGGCGTGGAGCGCTGCTTTCCTTTTAATGTCTTATTTTAACTGTCCGTCTCACTGTCTCTATTGCTCCGTCTCACTGCTTCGCCGACCTTTTTTTTTTTTTTTTTTTTTCCTGAATTTTTCCACGGCTTCTGCTCTCGCCTGAAGGCATCATCTTTCTGTTTGGCTTTTGTATAACTGCCATTTAGGGTGAGGGAGTGGGAAGAGAGCAGAAAAGCAGATGAGGAGAAACAGATAGGAACACAAAGAAGAGGAGTCAGCATAAGGGGAGGAAGAGACAAAATGTGGTTGTGTTTTTCTCTCGCTCACTGGCAGCAGAACTCTGTCTAAGTAATGACTTGCTCTGAAGATGTTGACACTTAAATTGACTCAGTGTTTGCCTGAAACTTTGAGCAGACCTGAGATATAACTATGTGTAAATCTTCAGTTACATTAATGTCCATCCATTGTGTGCATATGTTTTTCGAGGAGTTCTTCAGGAGCAATTACAGGTCAGGTCGGTGTTGATGCTGTTCATGATGACTTAATCACTTTCTTCTATTTCTTTAAACTATTAATGCAAAATATTTAATTTCACCCTTTAAAAAAAATCATCCTCAGCAACTAAGGATTTAGATTTTAAGATGCTGGTGCATACTGCATTGGCTTAAAGACGGTAAATAAGAAGTGGGTGTAGCAGCCATGATGTCACACATGGGATCAATGTGTTTGAAACAAGTGGAGTCTCCCCCTGCTGGCCAGGAGACAGAAAACTGGTTCAAAGCACTTTTAATTGACGATTTCCAATTCCAGTGTTAATGTATTTCAGATAAATGATCTACAGTCAGAAAGGCATTATAGTTAATTCTTTGGGAATTAGTTTTGTAATTCGGTGATGTAAAATCTGCATCAGAGTCCTCAGGCACTTTAAAATGAAATAGTGGTTAATCAATACGTCGTTTCAAATGTCAAATTTATGAAATTGATTTAAACACTGAGGCATTTGAGGCTTGGGAAAACATTAAATATAGCTGATTTGCTTTTTCTGTGTTTGTCTCATACGTTCATGTGCGTCAGCAGCACCTGTGACTGCTGTGTTTGAGTTCACGTGTTTATCTTCATGTGTTATGTGTGTGTGCAGATGGCTGGTGGGGGTGGTAGGTAGGCATGCCAGTGAATGGACTCATTATATTTAGGGACAAACAAACATTGACAACACATGCAGACTAAACTAGAGCTAGAGTTACTCACAGGTAGAGAACTATGACATGGAAAGAAACAGGGAGGAGGCTGTTGACACACAAGGCTCATGATGCACAATTAGAGAATGAACCTGCTCATTTACATTCATTATAAGGGTGTTTAAACGGTTATTGGGTTAGTGTACAAGCACCGTCCAAAGGTAACATTATCGTGAGTCTCTCTAACAAACTTGCCCCCTGCTGCGTCCTACACGAGTGAACCCACATGGCATTTTAACACACTTCTTCTCCTTTTTTGATCTCTTCCCTTCTTGCTGCGTTTCCTCGTTTCCTCTCCTATTTCCTGTCACATAAAGCACGACTTTCTTCCTGACAGCTACTCTGCTTAAATTGTGCTTGAGGCAGACCCATAGAAAGGCTTCACGAGGGATTCAAAAAGCCAACAAAATAAGATTAAAACCAGGTTTGTTAGTCTATGATTTCGGGATTATGATGATTATTTTGGGAGATTGCAATATAACACAATATAAGTTACTGTACTTTTAAATTGGCTCATTTTACTATCAAAGTGAAAAAGTCCAGTCACACTATCTTTTCTGATCTACTGCAGCAGATATTAACTAGCTGCTTTGCTTTTGCTGTTTTCTTTTTTTCTTTGATCAGTTGATGTCCTGTCTGTGGTGATCAAGGTGCCATCCTCCCATTTTCCTATGGAGAGGGAGCTGTAACACTGTAGGACTGTCGCCTCAGTAATTACTAGGCAGGATGTCTGTGTGTGTGTGTGTGTGTGTGTGTCTGTGTGTGTGTGTGTGTCAGTTAAATGTTTTTCATGGCGATAAATGTACAATTTCCGAAGCTTCTCACTGAACATTGTATTTATTATTGTGTTTGTGACTCATATATTTAATATATTTACTAATTTACGACTCTGCTTTCAGAGAGCTGATTTTCTTACTTCAGGTACATTTTTACAAGTCAACTTTTTTCTGACTCTCAGTATGAGACTTTAACTTGTTTTCTTGTTATACAAAATTCATCTGTACCAACTACATATAATTAATAACATGTATGTGTGTTCGGGACAGAAGCTCTGGCAGAATTAACAACGCCCACTACCAAGTTGACTTTTGATCCCCCCACCCTCAACAATGAAACATTCGCCCACACACACAACAACACACAGTGCCCCAATGCTATATTTGACCACATCCGTGTGCAGTTGTGAGTCTGTGTGTGTGTGTGTGTGTGTGTGTGTGAGTCTGTGTGTGTGTGGGTGTGGGTGTGGGCATTTGGACAGGGTTAGGGTGAGAGTGGCAGTGATCTGATATCAGTTGACGCTCTGCATTCCTGACCATAACCACATGGTGTAACAGAGTCTCTCATATCAGCGACTCAGCCAGCTGGACCCTCAAGACCCGTGGGGACATCCTGCTCACACCCTACCAAGGGTTGAGTTTATAAACGACAGAGCTTTATTATGGAGCTATTGTTTCTAAATGACTTGCCACTATGAAGGTTAAACAAAGAAATCTGGGTCTTATTTTTGTTCTGTTAGTCATCATTACAGAGTAAATAAATACAATCAACAGCCAACAACATCACAAAAACAAGAACAGGGACATTTTACAAATCCATTTTGCATCAAATCCATTGATTCCTAAGGCCCGATTAGTGTTGGACCAATTAAAACTGTTTCTATAGAACACAGATGTGGTTTTAAATGATGGCTGTAAAGAGGGCTGCTGAGACACTGAAAAATGAAACAAGGTGGCTACTGCAAATGTTGGTATAAATCCTAATGATTACTGAATCATATTGTGTTATAAATCTGTATGTTATGTTGAACTAAAGCCATATGAATCTCCATCGTGAAGGAAACACATCTTTGGACAATGGCTACAAGTGCTACAGGTCAATAGTTTACTCTGTTTGAAGTGTGTGTGTGTGTGTGTGGTTGTGTGTGTGTTCTTTTAACAGGGGCCCACCTGGCTCTCTGACGTCAGTCATGATGGGCTTGTCAGTTGCATAAGAACTTGAAGTATGTTCTCTTCTGTTGTAGCACCTTTAAGTATGCTCAAAAACCCTTGAAGATATTTGTGCCAGATTTGTGTGTGTGAGTGTGAGTGTGAGTGTGTGTGTGTGTGTGTGTGTGTACACGCGCCAGGTGGAAAGCGTGATTGACATGACATGCCAGTAGTGTGTGTGTGTGTGTGTGTGTGTGTGTGTGTGTGTGTGTGTGTGTGTGTGTGCGTGCCTGTGTGCGTGTGTGTATGTATGTGCTAGGTGGAAAGCATGATTGACATGACATGCCAGTAGTGTGTGTGTGTGTGTGTGTGTGTGTGTGTGTGTGTGTGTGCAGCATTGATGTGTAATTTACCACCCTTCTTACTGTCATGGCAACATTGAACACACACAAATAAACAGGTATGTTGTTACTAATAAGAGGCTGAACTTGTGTGAAGTATTGACTTTAGTTAACTTCACTGTTGACAGGCAGGAATGACGAGTATGGACGGACTTGCTTCACAGCAGGTTTAAAACTTGAACAGCGCTCAGTCGGCATAGTGTCCAGGAGACTTCCTATTGGTCTAATTGTAATGATTGAAAATATTCTCTGTAAGCTTCAATATATGAACATTAACTGCAGCTCTTCGCCATGGATTTTATGTAAAGTGCAACATTAATCCAACACAAACAAACAAACAAACAAAATATATCCAAAAAATGTAAGTTGAATAAGATTGATTCAATTAAATATTTATTCAAAACTAGTCTAAACTGTTTACGTTCATTCTTTTAACCATATATGATCTTTGTATTTTTTTCTATACATACATACTTGCAATTCTTTACTGGCAGGTCATACCTGCATGCAATATCAAACCCCTGATGAGCCACAGCACCGCATCAACACGACTGATCTTTAACCTACCCAAAACATCACACGTGACTCTGCTGTTCCCCTTCACTGCCTCCCATTTACTGCTCCCCTCAAAATAAAACCCTGCTACTCTCTTTTTAAAAATGACCAAAAAGTCTCCTCCTTACTTAAACTCCATTGTCAAGGTCTACACTCCTTTTAATCCAATATGCTCTGCCAATGAAAGGCATTTGTTTAAACCTTCACAACAGGGCTCTAAATTCTCCTCCGTGGTGGAAGGAACGACCAAAGTCCATTTGATCTGCAGAGTCCTTTTGCACCTTTAAGAGAAAGCTAAAGACCCAGCCCTGCCATGAACACCAACGCACTTTCACACACACCAATACAAATCATTCGCCCTGCAATAAACAGAGGAAAAACTCATAATACTTTGCACAATGACATGTAAAAGGACCTTGGTCTCCACAGTATGATTTGTGGAGTTGTAAATATATACTACTCATTGTTTAGTGTTTGCTTGTAGATTTTATGACAGGGAAGGGATGTTTGGAAAGTGGATGGAGTGATGTAAAAAAAGAGGCCCTTGAGGACAAAGGCAGCAGTAATAGATGGGAGTCCTTGTGTTTCTTTGTTGCTATAGGTATAAAAAATGACAGAATTATCTGAAGTAGAGGGAAAAGATAAGAAATGAGACCTTGCCACTATGTTTTAGGAGGTTACAGGTCAACATTGTACCCTTTAGGGATGCAGATGTTTGCTCTCAAGGGAGCTGGCTGCAGACGTTCCCTTTAAAGGAATGCCGTGTCCAACACCTAGCAACCCAGCTGTTGCAGCTCACGGGTCATTTCAGAGTGAAATGCTGAATGAAACAATGTTTACACCAGAAGACATAGATCAACTTTTAACAGAACGAAATGGAAAGATTATGATTAAAACAAAAGTACTCTTTAATGCTAAGGAACTATGACAGTGACAAAGGAGTGATGCTAACCCGCAGATGGACTTAAAAGTGAGGTTTAAAAGTGCAAAAAATATTTCATTTTTTAGCCTTTTAAAATTAACAGTTAAAATCACTTCACAGTTACAGCCTATTTTAAGGTAAGTATGTAAAGGTATGTCAAGAAATGTATGGCCTCACTGATAAATATGCTGAAATAATAGCTGTGGCGTTTGTCAGAAAAAGGCCACAAACAGCTGGAAGGTAAAATGCCCATGACTCATCCACGGAGAAGAATACAATGTCTTAAACTACAATTAACAGCCACTATAGGATAAACAACCACTGGACAATCAAATGATGCAATACCTTTTCTTCAGATTCCACAGTGTGTTTGCTTAAGTGTGTGCTGCGTGTGTGTTGTGAGTGTGCGTGTGTGTGAGCGAGTGAGTGTGTGAACAGACGTCAACAAGGCAAAATCAGCAACAATCCCTTTAAATTGGCAAATCCTTCAGTATGAGTCACCTAAGTCATCAGAGCAGAATAACAACACTGTGATTACACAGTGAGCAAACAGTGAGTGTCATCTGTGTCATTATAAGTCATTGACCTGAGAAGTTGGTTTGCTGCTATATGATCTCGACTTTCTGCGAGATAAGAGAGAGGGACGGGCAGGATGAGTGTGTGTGCGTACAGTGTTCATTGGAAGAAGCCCGACAGTATCATGCATGTGGTATACATGCCTGTGTGGCATGTGTGTGTGTGACATCACAGAACATTCCTCCCAGCAGCTTCCTGGCTTTAATGGCTCGACCTTCATCACTAGTCCACAGCACACGCTTCCTTCCTCTGTCCGTGTGTGTGTGTGTGTGTGAGAGCGCGTGTTGAATATATGTGGGCATTCCCCGCTTCCAGAGTTCCACGAAGGCTGCTGTTTTGTGCCAAAGGCTGTGTCCAAGAAATTTAAAGGGACACAGCCAGATCTGAGATACTTAATATCTCAGATATAAAATACTGACCTTAAAAAAAAAAGAATCTGGAAAAGTAAGGTTACTATCACAACAAATCAAATAAATCTCTTTGGCTTGTCATTTCGCAATAATGTCGAAGGGGCCGTTTCCAAACTTTTTTTGACTGGGGCCCAACTCAGAACTGACTTCTGTAATTATGGCCTGAAGTGTTGTGCACCCAACCAAGTAAATGAATTTTATTTACCCTTTCTAACTTCACCAATCAGGATTTGGGGATTTTTAGGGTGACACTTAGGGTGGCCAATCAGATTTAAAAGGGGAGCCCATGCAACTCCTGACACATTATAAAGTTTATTAAAAGCCTTTTAAGTGTGAAAAAGACGAGTTAATATTTTACAGAACAAATAAAGACAAAACCACATGTCCATGAATGAGATGAATGGAGGTTCATGTTAGATGAGCTTCTTCTTTTACAACCTTGCATCTCATCTGTCACAACCATTTCTTTGTGAATAAGAAGCCTGACTAACAGCGGACTAATTCTGTGATGGAAATGTATAAGATATAAGAAATAAACCGAGGTGAAAAACGTGTTTTAAAAGAAAAATGTTGTATGACCAGGTGTAGGTCAAAGGTACACACGGAAACTAGCCTGGAGGACGTGACGTGTGACTATGTGTGAGGAAGTTTTGTAAAACTCTCTGCAGTATGTATGTATGTAAAGGGCGTATTATGAAGAAACAAACATTTGCTACCATGGCAAATAAAATACCCCAAAACAAGTCCTCATGATGCAGCTGTGAACTGTGCTCAGTGAAAATACAGGTTCCTCTGACTTTAAGACAGAAAGTGTATCTTTTCATTTCACACACAGATAATATAAAGCACTCTCTGGTTGCAATTCAGTCGCCAGGCAGCGTCCACATAAAGAGAAGTTAATTGAATACCATCATGGAACCCATGGTGATATTCTGTCGAGAACTACGTAACTACAGTAAAGAACGTCCTCTGGAGATTTTTTTACGACTAGCATTAGCCTGCAGAACGAGAAAACAGCAGAGTTTCCTAGATACCATGTTCGTATTGCTGTGGCAATGTGGTAATAATCAACAACACAGATCTAAGACTGCTGTGATCAAAGCTACTGTAACAACCACTCGTGTCATTTCAGATAACCACAAGACTGTAATGTACTACCACTGCTGGAAATTAAAGTGTTTAATGCTTATGATTGTAGTTTTCCACTGAGACAGACCTCCACATAGAGCCACATCGGCACAGTGGATGCATAACCTCGCTGTCAGTCCAAATGAACTCATTTACACTTATTCTTTTGCATTTTGGAGGTCATTTTAGTTGTATTTAAAAGCAAAGCAGTATGTCTATGCCTACATCTTACAGAAAAAAAAAAAAGAAAGAAAGAAGAGGAGCACACTAACATTTGCTAACTCGTACAAAACACAGATTATAGGATTTCTAGTCTAAATTAAAGGTTGACCTGGTGATGATGTGAAAGCAAAAGATAATGAATCGAAGTTTGCACAAACGTTTCCCTTGAGGACAATGAATGCCTGTCCAAATTTCCCAGCCATTCCGATAATTTTTGTTTCTAACTACCAATGTCGACCAGGAGGCAAGGCTGGGTAAAAGGTTAAGGTCTCTCAAAATAAAATGTAACCTCTTGTGACCATAAAGGGCTATAAACATGTTGTAGATACATTTCAAACATTCATAAAAAAATGGCCATATCGTCTTTTTATTTTCTATTCTTCTATCTATTGTATTCCTTTTCTTAATTGAAACCAATATCTGTGTGATAGCATATGTGTGTGTGTGTGTGTGTGTGTGTGTGTGTGTGTGTGTGTGTGTTTGTGTGTGTGTGTGTGTGTGTGTGTGTGTGTGGCTGGCACTGTGAAGAGATGAATGACGTTTTCATTTTCAGAGATTATTGATGTTTATTTTCACTGGAGAGGTCAAATGTATAAACGGATATTTCTGAATGGGGAATATACACTCTGTCTCCCACACACACACACACACACACACACACACACACACACACACACACACACACACACACACACACACACACACACACACACACACACACACACACACACACACACACACACACACACACACACACACACACACACACACACACACTATAGATCAGTTAAGGCAGTTGGCAAACGCTCAGTGAAGGCATTTCTTGGGATCCTTAGAGGCTCCTCAACATGATGTATATGTTTGCACAAAGCAGGCTTATGTAGACAAAATACTGAGTGAAAAATGCTGTCAAACATGTTTTGGGTCCGGTCATGTGAAATGTTCAAATACAAGACTAGAACTGTGTATTTGCTTAAGTAGCAAACAGCCAAGGACATTTGCTGAATTATATAGTTTTATCTATTTAAAAATGGAGATGCTAATATTCACTAATTAGCAATCTTTAGTTTTAGTTAAAGTTATAATAGAATACTTGCAGAACTTTTGTCTGTTCTCTCTTAAATTTAGTAAATGTCTTTTTACACAGCGGGTAATCGTTAACAGAGTGCCCTTGTTTCACTGTCAGCGTGATCTCATGGGCATTGAAATCAATCAACAATAGTCCCATGAACACTGCAGGCACCAAGGAACATCAGCAACTGACGACGGATGAGGTAAGAAGAATGCTCACTCACTTCCCACTATCCCTCCGACCAGACTACCTTCTCTTAAAAACGTTTTAAGTCCCATACGACCTCACATGGCTACACCATTTTATGGCATTAACTGAAATGTTTTAGTGTCTTGATATTAGGCGTTTGTAATAAGTTGTTGGCCAGCAGGAGGCAGAGAATGCAACCCTGATGATCTTCATTACATTATTCTTCTTAGCTGGTTAGAGTAACATGGCATTTAAGAATGTGAGCCAAATGAAGGACAAGTAAACGCCGTTCTCGCTGAAATATTGGGCTTTCAAGGAAGCTAATTGCGACAATGTAGCTAACTGTGGCTGAAAATCAACTGTTTGTTAGCCTGAAGTAAATCAAGAAAAAACTGAAGGAATCATTGGCGTTATTGAATGTAAGTCTAACATCTAAACTTAAAGCTCCAATTTTGGTCTCATCCAGTTCTGACAGAAAATGTCCGGCAGCTAAATGCTCCAACATGTTCTCCACTGAGCAGCAACCTCTGCTATTTGGTTATGTGCACACAGTATTTCATAGTGTTGAAAATTAATAAACGATATTATCTCACTGTGATTCTTATTTTAACCTTTTCACATGTAACAGGTATATAATACATATACACTGTACATGTGTCAAATGGACAGTTAATACATACACATGTCCGTGCACCCACATACAAGATTGACAAGAAACATAAACGTCCGGGATCTTACCCTCTCACACACTCACACTTTCGGCTGACTTAGCCGATGACCTAACACTCGTGCTGGAGAGAGGGAAAACAGATAGAGAGAGGCCCATGTTTACCTTTAGATCAGCCTTTAACTGACATATACGCACATATATGCACACTTTATACTGGCCAGCAGCCTGCCGCATAGCAACACATTTTAACAACAAATACTAAAGGTCAGATTCAGTACTGATCCCTTTTTTTTGATACTTTCCATTTCATGTTTTTTTTTATTCCATTCTTAAAGGTGCAGCTCAACATTTTGGTTACTTTCCAATGTGTGAACTTTCTACAGATTAATGCTAATCAATGTGAATCCTATGAACAGACTTAATCTACCACGAACACACCACACACAGTGTGTAAGGCATCGTAAAAGTTTACGACATTGTACACATTTATGTCTATTTTTATGGCTTTTCAGCAGCTGTGTGGCTTCATGTATGTGTCTGTATCTCAATATGCGTTTGTTGCAGTAGTACATGTGCAGCTGATGTAATTCACAGTTGTCTGACAATAAAATAAATCTGTGAATTCCCAGAAAATCCCTAAAAATACACACGTGTTTTCAATGAGAAAGGCATGTTTAAGTTTCTGAAAAAGATGATCTACAGTGGACTTGGAAAATACAAGTCTGGTGTGCCTTTGTGATTTATGTGTGTGTTAGTTATAGCGTCCCAGCAGGGGAGCCTCAGTGCTACAGCATGGGTTTCCTGTTCCTTCTTGGCAGAAACGACTGGAGCGAATGGAAGAGGAACAAGAGTGTGACACAACACTGTTGGCCTTAAAGCTGCAGCGAGTGATTTATTTGATGTGTTACAATCGGCTCAAGGTTTTGACTGTTTCTCTTTTAGTCTCGTTGTGCAGGGGTGATGATGAGGCTACCACCTAGCATGCAAAGGTGTTTGAGTAGATTTTGGAATCAATGTTTTTTCTACTCCTCATTGAAAGAAAAGATAGAAAATGTGAGTGTCCTTAACAAGGATACTTGTGCCTGCTGTGTGTCACCCTGACATAATAATTGTGGGTGTGAGGAAGAAAAAGCACAGCAGGCAGACAGACTGGTGTGTATGTGATAATTGAATTGTTTATATCTTCTGGGATCTATAGTTATGTCCGGTATCTCTCATTTTGGCTTTTTTTTTTTTTGCATACTTTCTCTCTCTCTCTCTCAAAAAAAATCACTTTTCTTCCAAACACATATGTACAGCAAATTAAACCCTTTTCCTGTAAAGCTGTTTTCAGATTCAAATCAAGTCAGTTGTCATTTCCTCCCAAAAAATGAAAAGAAAACAAAGATTACCTAGAAAGAGGGAGAGGAATAGAGAGACATGGAAAGAGGGATCAGGGGGAGGGGGGATAAAAAAACAGAAGAAAAAGAGACCGTCGGGGGGACAGAGTATATAGAAGTGGGAGAATGGACAGAAAGAAAGATGTAATTCCTGCTTCAGTCAATTAAACTTTGATGAATTTGAAATAAATCAACTGTGTTTGCCCTTGATCTACATATGTACCTCTAAGAATTATGGCTTTTTTTCCATTTAAAGGAGGTACACAGTTAGTGAGGGACAATTATCAAACGCTTGGAAACATGAGTGGAATACTTCTGTTTTGTTTTCATATAAAGACAGAGAGGACAGATCTCCATAGACCTTTTATACAACACAGATGTTAACAGAGACAAATGTTTCTGTTTCTGCATGGGAGTGCATGATTAAAAACAGAAATGATTTAAGAAGAAAGCCAGCAGGAGTCTGAATGTGTCATTGGGTGTGTGTTTTATTGGGTGTTTAACCACACCTACTCTCAGATGATGTCAAGAATGGACTTTTCATTGGTAGCCAAAAGCTGGTTAAAAAAAAAAACTAAAATAGAGTAAATTAAACTCCAAATGTAAAAAAAAAACATTTATTATGGTTAATTACGTTGTCTTTAGATACGTTTAATATAATTTTGAAACATAAAAAAACTCAAAGGCCTGTTAAGATCTCACACAGAGGCTCTTTAAACTTGGCGCCACTGGATAGAAAACGTGTGAACTCAAAGGTTAGAGGTTAGAATCCTCAAACACCAGGGGGAATCTGGGTGGCACTTGAGATGTCCTTTAGAAAGGCCATTGAAGGTGTGTCACAGTGTCTGGGTGTATTGAACGCAAACAGGCACCTGATTGCTCCTGACACAATCTGAGTTAGTCAGATATGACTAATGTATCACCAGGCTCCCTAATGCTGGTTACACACGAGACCATTGTTAAATCCTAGCCTGTTTTTAATATGTGGGAGAAAACCTAATTTCAAAAGATTTTGAACAATTTTAGAAACATACTAAGCGATTTGGCAGGACTGCAAAGAGATGACTTTAGAAGTAAGGCAAATATGGCGGACATTTGCCACTGGTCGACTCTATTGTCTTGCATTAGACATGAAAAAGACTCGTGTTTTTGGTCCTAATTCCACAAGCTGGTCTTCTTTTTTAAATACTCTGCTTGGCTTGGGTAGTTTTTTATGTCTGCTTCTATGTTTGTGAGCTGTAAAAGCATGCAACATCTCGTTAGGGACGCTGCCTGGTCTGTTCACTCTCGTTGGCAATAACGGTTATTCTGTCAGAGTTAGCTCGATCTTGTTTCGGAAATATCTTCGAATCAAGACTGGAGAGGCAGGATGGCGCTTCCTTCAGCTTGTTTATATTTTGTTGAGACTCAAACTTGTTTCATACATGCTTCTTTTTTTTTCTGAGTGAACCCCACCAAAGGTTCTACTGCATAATAACTAGTTTGTTTGGAAACTGAAGGAGAACCAACAGATGTTCCAAACTGAAAAAAAGGGGTTCCCTGTTCCCAGATTAAAAGGTATAAAGAAAGAAATAATATAACATGCAAATAATGACACACATACACAACGCCTGAAACAAATGCCATGGCCTTGACTCACAAAACAAATACAACATTACACACCCATTAAACAACTGTCATCTAAAGATATGGAAAGATATGGCTTCGTTGGGTCTTAGCGGAAAGTTCTCAGAAATACACACACAAACACGTCGCACACACACAGACAAACACCCACACTTTCTTGTACTTCACACCCACACTCAGAATGTAGTACTTGGGATGTACTGCAGGGGCCAAGAAGGGGCCACACACACACACACACACACACACACACACACACACACACACACACACACACACACACACACACACACACACACACACACACACACACACACACACACACACACACACACACACACACACACACACACACACACACACACACACACACACACACACACACACACACACACACACACACACACACAATATCAAATAAAGGCAGCAATGTATTCTGGGAGGTGGGAGAAGTGGGACGGAGATGAAAGAGACAGAATTCATAGAGGGACATAAAGGACCAAACTTAAAAAAAGGATGGAGGATTTTTTTTTTTTTTTTAGAAAACACAGGAAGAACATCACCTGACAAAACAAATTAAAAAACAACAAAAGAGCAGTTATTGGCAGTGCTATGGCACTTTTATACCTATTTCTGTCATTATTAATAAAATAATATTTTTTGTTGTTGTTCTGAGTGTCATGTAACGCTGGCCTTAAAACGACCCTACCCCTCTGTTGTCTCTCAAAGTCACTCTTTTGCTGGTTCAGGCTTATCCACACACATAGTAAATGACTTTGCAAGTCTCTGAAATACAAGCGTCATGCTTTCAGGGTCGCTGTGATTTAACATTCATTTTGTACCTCATGCCCTGACACTGAGTCATGAGATCTGTTGGGTATAGTATAGAGCTGCTGAGGTCAAGTGTCACTGAATCAGGTTAGGTTAACAAATAATTCAGTTGGTTAAAAATGAAGATTCATATTATAGAGTTTTCTGAAACCAACATAATTCTTCCCATTAAAGCTATTGCATATGCTAGTGTGTTGACACTGTAAAAGTATAGTTAACACTTATTTCACTTATGTCTTGATACATATCATGCCCAAAAGCCAACAGATCTGGTTCCCTTCGCTTATTTTCATTTTCCAAGAGATGCAATCAACCAACAGATTTAACTAAATAAACATGTATAGCATGAAAAGGCAGGGGAGCAGGTGGTTAGTAGTTAGTAGTAGTTAGTCCACACACCCCATGTATGGAGGCTTCAGTCCTCCAAGCTTACAGCTCAGGTTTGGAATCCTTTCCTGCATGTCATTTTCCACTCTCTTTGACTGATTTCTGACTCTATATGCTCTCCTGTCTTTTAATGAACTAAAAGGTAACTCTAATTTGCCTTCTAAGTGGAAGGAACTTGTGAACCTTCAATGTTAGAGGGCCCACTAAATGGTGCAAGCCATTTATTGGACAATTTTAGTGGTCTTCTTTTTTGAAGTTACACATTAAAGTGCACTCTCCCCTCTTCTGAGTGTGACCTCTGTCTTTCAAACATGACAGCCATGCTTAGAAAGTCTGTGTGATTCCTGTTAGTCCTGTGACAGCACCCCACGCCCTCCTGCTGTGCTCTATACATAGAGAGTGACTTGGAGGTGTAAAGACTTCACACCATAGAAATAGATTTATCACGGCAGCTCCACACAGATGCTGCGTAAAAACCTCATGAATCTAATCTCAGCAAATGAAACCCTTTCCTGAGGACTCTATCATTATGTACAGATGTTGAGAAAAAGACAAAAAATAGTTGATTTTAAAATCAAGGACATCAATCCCCAACCATAATTATAATCAGTCACAATCAAAAACATCCATCCAAAAGTGTTTCAGAACTTTCATCAAACAGTTTTCTGAATAATCTTCTGACAGCGTTGTCAGACTATTTCTTTATGTACACATGCCTTGTGTTAGACCGGTTGGACTAGAAACCCCGTAGGCTAGTATGCTGCAAGGAAATGCCTATCAGGGATATTTGCATCTCTGACCAGGACTTTGACTCTAGACACTAAATACATGCTTAGTTCATGTGGGGCCAAAAGAGGTATAAAGCTATATTAGAGTAGAAGGGAGATTGGGAATCATTCTGTTGCTTCTATTGGGGTGCCTGAACAGGGTTTGGTGTGACCACTGCTGTGTATCTCAAACTCATTGCCATTACTTTTAGAGTAGCTGATTAGTTTAAGTAATTTGATAATAACATAGTCCTCTCTTAAAAAAAACATGTAGAAATCAACAAAATACATTTTGTATGCATTACTGAATCATAGCACAAACTATCCCAATTAATACATCAATGGTTTGATGGTATTGTTGAGTAAAACCTGCAACATTTATTTTACTATAATCAAAACAAATTTTTTCTGTCAAACTTGAAACTGTTATATCCAAACAAAAGTCATTGTGATAAATCAAGGTCCAGTCGGCTGCACCAGCCTCTGCTCAGCCTGACCTCTATAACTCCAAACTGGCTGTTACAGTTGAGACTCAGCCAAATCCTTTTGACCCTAAGTCTGCCAGCACAGCTGAAGGTAAGCTTAAAATGCCTTGTTTGCTTAAAGCACCCAGAGGCGATTCTAGAGTGTGTTGGGGCTCTGAGCAAAATGAATGGGGGTCCCTCTAACCACCATTATTTCTGCCAGTGTCCCAATGCTCTTCATCTTTCTTTTTTCACTCCCAGAAAGATCATTCCGATTCATTTTCCTTCAGTGACTTTTACTGGTAAATGTTTTGTTTTCCAAGGAATAATGCATGAGATGCTAAGCAAAATTTGCACATTTTGAGCAATCGCTGTGGTTTTCAGATTGTCAGCATTTGAGGGCCCCTTACTGGCAGCTGCCTGCCTTGTCTGTTGAAAAGCAGCAGGTCTGCAAGACGCTCTCTCCCTTTAGATCAGCTGCGGTGTTCTCTGTTCCTGAGCATCTTCAGTCTCCAGTTCCCACTGTGTGATATCGTCATCAAATTCTTGTGGAGCAATGCCAGTTGCCAGGGTCCGGAATTCCAAATTAGGGTCTGGATTGACTTTTCCTAAGGTCCAGTGTTGGGAGTCCTTGTCTATGACTTGTCATGTCAAAAGTCAGGGGTACCAGTCTATGACTTGTAATGTCCAGAGTCGGGGACCCCATTCTGAAATTAGTTATGTTCAGAATCAGGGATTTACTTTCTGTCAGGTCCAGTGTCGGGAGTCCCAGTCTACGACTTGTCATGTCCAGAGTCACACATCCTGGTCTATGACTTGTCATGTTCCAAGTCAGGGGTCCTGGTCTATGGCTTGTCATGTCCAGAGTCCGGGGTCTCAGTCTTCGACTTGTTATGTCAAGAGTCAGAGATCCCAACAGATCACTTCTCATGTCAAGAGTCGGGGGTCCCAGCCGACAAATTGTCCTGTCGAGAGTCTGGGGTCCCAACTGACGACTTGTAATGTAAAGAGTTTCGGGTCTCAGCTGACAACTTGACAGTTCCTGATCATTTGTCCGTCTTGCCTGTTGCGTCTTTAGTTTATTGTTTGACCCAACCATCGGACACCCCACGTGGTTCACTGTTGACGTTCTTGCTGACATGTTTTCCTGATTCCCTTCCAGTGTTCCACCCAATATCTGGCTCTCCATCAGAGGCCAAGCAGAAAAGGGAGGAAGAGGCAGATTGAACAATTTTGATGAATATTAATCCTCCCCCAGGCGCTCGTCTCAGTTTGTTTTCTTATTTTGAGCTGTCCCTTGAGGAGTGTATTCTATCACAGTTCTTCTCCACTGGTCCCGTAATTTTCTTCTCACCTCACCTCTGCTCCCTTAAGCAAGTTGTCCACTCCCACTTCATCAACTCACCTGTGCACACAGCTGCTTTCAATCTGCAATCAAGCTGGTATATCAGCCTCCCCTGCTCACTTACTCATAAGGATCCATAATCCTAGAAATAAACTTCTGAAAATACTCTTCTGTTCATTACAAGTTCTGACTCTGCGTTCCTGGTTTCTGTCTGCCTTCCCCCTTGGCTGTTTGGCATTTCCCTAAGACAATAATGTGATGTAAGTTTTCTGTTTACTTACCTGTGGATCCCTGAGGCGCTGAGACTCTTATGTTCGTCCATCAATGTACCATGTCCTTTCTTTTTGACTGTTGTCTGGATTTTTTAAAACCCACCAGCTTTCCACTGCTACCTTTCTCCTGGCTCTAATTAACCAGCCTGAGGCTCTCTAGGCTCTACCCTGACGAGCGAACTGATTTATTTGTTTGTTTTTTTTGTTAAATGGACATGAGCTTGGATAGCACTTTTCTAGTTTTCTGACAACTCAAAGCACTTTAACATCGCATGTCACACCTTACCATTTACACCCATTCATATATTTTTTAAAGTGCAGAAGTAACAAATCTTATTCGTACAAATTTCGAATTCGAACCCCCAACTTACTCTACCAGCTAAGCTACAAATGCTTAATTAATTTCAGATAGATCAACTAGCATCTACATGGTTATCTCTGCAATCAACAAACTATATACATAACCCCAAAGCAAGTAGTCCATACAAGTACATTAATAAGCCATATGTAAGAACAGAGTCCATAAATGACCAGTTCATGCTTAAGATTGTAACAAAAACCAGATTGAACATAGCTGCCACTTTAAAGAAGAATATCTATAACATAATTCTACACTTAAACTACAAATCCAGTAGTGGCCATCCATCTGCAGATGAAAACAGCATGGCAAGGACTTTTGAGATGCATAAAGTAGTGAAGGTAGCATCGATCAGAAACATTCTAGGGGGAGGTGGTATTGACATACAGGATGTGTGTCATGCTGAGGGAGCAATTTCATTCGCACATATGCTTAGTTGAACACCCACATGTGGGCATATGTACACTCATTTCTGCTTTTTTTAGGACACACATTTCTCTCTTCACTCAGTCAGCATATGATAACACCACTAGGGTTGAAATGAATAGTTGTGGTGTAACTTGGCATGTGTGAATGAAAACATTTAGACTGAAAGCCACATGATATAATAAACTGCAATATCTTGCAGCTGATGGGTCAAACCAGCTATATATTCTCAACTTGTGATTAAGGGTACTACTTTAGACTTGCGTCTTTGTTTATAGCCCGTAAATGTGCATTTGTGGTTGTTTTTAGCACCAAGTATGAACAGACTTATGTTGAAATGAAGGAACAGGGGCAGCATTTATAAGTAGTAAATATGGAGACGGTTGAAAAGTTGGTAAACAACCTTATTTTTGCCATCATAAAAATGTTCTAGACACTGCTGCAACTGTCTTTCTGCTGACAAAATCTGAAATGATTGATTGCTATTTGGTCAAATGTAAGAGTATTAATTGTATCTGAGGAGTGAATGTGTAGCACATTGGTAATGAAAGTGATAGCAATGCATAAGCTAGCATCATAGTACAAATTTGAGAAGGATAAACACAACAACCTCCTCAATAACAATTAAAAAAAACAAACATAGTCATATCAATATTGTAACTTCACCCCCCCCCCCAAAAAAAAAGAAGAAAAAAAAGAAAAAGGAGAAGACGAACAGATAGTGATAGTAAAATAAAGGCCAACTGTTAAGGTAAAAAAAGAAAACGAAAAAAAGCATTCTAAAAAAAAGAAAGAAAAAAAAGCAATGTCCACTTCTTACAGAGCTCATAATGTTAAATCATCATCATCAACATGGCCTTGATTAAAAGGATTATAAAAACCCTTCCTTTCACATCTGTTTCTGTCTCACACAAACCCTCAAAGGCACAAGCTCTGGCATCTTTAATACACACAGCTGTGTGTATTGAGTCTTAGCACTTTTTAGCTGGAGACTGTGCAGCTAAATATAACAGTAACTGATAGTCATGCTGGTCAATGGCAGAAACACTGTTGGCTCTGACATCGATACAGAAGATGAACAGCAACAGACACCAGGGAGCATATGTGTGTGGTCTGTGTGTATGTTAGTGTGTAGTGGTGCTGCTGCATGGATTGGGAATGCTGTCCACATGTTTACAAGTGTAGTAAATGATGAGACAGAGGAATGAAAAAATACTGAGTTCAACAGTGCTAAACAAACCCAAATCAAAATCAGATCAGGATACTATCAACACCAATTGTTTCAATACCAGAAACAAAACAGCTTTCTAACCCTACCTTGACCCCTTTATCTTGGTATTTGTGAGTACCTCCTCTGTTGACCTGTTGCTGCATTAGTGGACTTTATGGGCCTTTGCACTGAGGCTCTAATTGATATTTGATTGATGTTGGGATCGTAACTTGGTCTCAGAATAGAATACGGACTCAAAGCTTAGACACACAGCAACCCTCTGATCCTTTACTACCACACAGACAAGACATACCACAGCTTTGTGGCAAATTCAGTGCCACATATAGACCAGAAAGAGTCAAAGAAAGAACAAGGAACAAATAGAGGCTAATGCTGTACAGGCTGGATCATACCCTTTTTCTTTCCTCAAGTATATTTACAACTTTGTCTATGCCTCTCAAACAGTTTCTTGCCCTGTTTCACTATATTGTTGCCTAGTTTTTTTCTGTGCACTGACCTGCAAAGGCCCGCTGGCTGGCATGGTGGATCTCAGCGATGTCAGGTCGATGTCTCGGCCCTGATCCCCTCTCTCTGTCTTTCCGAGTCCCTGCATAATACGGCCTGTATAGCAAACAAGCAAGCGAGCACAGACACACACACCCGTACACTTGAGTCTCGCCCCAACAGCAGTGCAAATGCTAATGTAATGATGGCAGTGGTGGTTATAAAAGAAAATGACCCTGGATGCCAGGCACCAAGCACCAAGGCCAGGGAGGACAGCGAAAGGGACAAACAAACGACCTATTCACCCAGTCTTACTCTATTTTAGCCCTTTTTCAGCCTCTCTCTCTTTCTATTCTCCTTGATAGCAAATGTTGTTTGTGAAGTTGCTGGAATACCAAATCATACTGAAACCTAGCAAATATTGTCCATGTATAAAGTTAGACCAGTCCCCTGTCTGTGACTCTATTTGAATGAACAACCACTGGAAACAGTGCACGCCAAGATTTGTCTATTTGTGCTTGTTTGCTCGACAAAAACATTCTGTGGTATTTCTGTTAAGTTAACTGAGGTCAGCAGTTTTCTCGTAAAAGCACTGAGGCTCCACTGTAAGGAGTTAACAGCCTTCTAGGGGACTCCAGGGTTCCTATCAGGTAGGCCAAAAGATAATCTGAGCACAGGGGACAAGCTTATGCCAGGACTGTTAGAAATGGATATTCAAAAACCTCGGCTAATAAAACTCAAACATCGGCATGGCATGAATTAGAGGTGAGTAACATCTATGAATACAGCAGTTAAATTTGCAAATATTGGCTAAAATTAGCCTACAACTGTGAATAGCTACACACGCTAACTATAATTTGCTAACATAGGCCCTAAGCCTAAATGAACAAATAGTCAGTAGCTAACATTAGCTACTACAATCAAATGGTCAATAGATGTTAGACAACATGGCCATTTGCTAACATTAGCCTATGTTAGCTAACACTCGAGTGTTAATGTTGGTCTATACGGTCTATACAGAAGTTAACCTCACTGGCTAACATGAGTACATATAAGCTAACGGTTAATAGCTTTCTTTTGACTAAACTAACAGTCACACCAGACTGACTGAGACTGATCGGTCGCCCACAGAACATGTTAAATTAAAATAATTATACTTCTTTTATGTTTTTCCTCTTCGTCTTTAAATCCTGCTCTATCTGTTTTTATCGCTCTGTATTCCCAAAAATGTCCCAAAAAACATGTTTTAACATTCAAATATAGTTGATAGATTAGATGTTCTTTCTGTCAATAAAGGCTTACAAACTTTTTGTAGGATTGAGGAAACAATAATGTGCTGCTGTTTACTTTAAAGAGACACAGAAACAGGCAGACAGACACACTGGCTCCCTAAGAACCCAGAATGAACATGTGTGCTTGAGTGGAAAGTATACTGTAGGAAACTTAAAGAAACGTAAAGGCTCAAATTAACCACTAAGAAGTACAGTAGCAAACCGCAAACACATTGATAAACACGCATGATATATTGAAACATTTGTAGTTTTTCTTTGGCGTTATCCTCATGTCACAGAAACAACAGACCACCAACAGTGGCCTCTTGTGAGAGACACACAAATAAAGAGTGTCCTCAGGGGAAAGAGGGTTGTCAACAGTGATTAAACACTGCTGAAAGCTCATAATCCTCAGAAAAATGATCACCTCAATGGTAGGAATTTCATTAGTTAAAGTGTACCTGAACATAACGCACACACCTACACAAACACATACAACTACTCTCTCTCTCTCACACATACACACAAAGTCCATATAAACCTTTGACCCACTATTTAAAGACTTTTGCTTGTTTTTTTTAACCAGGCTGTATACAGGTTAATTCCTGCTGTAACTGTGTATGTGACTTCAAGTGAACGAACTGCAGGATTATGCACTTCAACTTCTGCATTTTTCAACACCGGAGGATGCTGCTTAGTAACTACTAATATTTGCAATTATTTTAGCGTTTGTGGACTATAAATGAGGGAAAGTAGTATATAGCTCATTAGCCCTGATAACTATAAAAGCCAAATATGGTCTGAAATAGAAATAATAACAGACACCCAATGAAACCACCATGATAAACACATTTAAGAAAGAATCATTTGAAGAAACTACAAAGAGGGAGTGTGTGTTCAATGAATTGTACTTCGAATTACTAAAATTACTTTACTATGGTACTTGGTCAATTTCCATTTGTGTACAATTACCCTCCAACAATGGATAATGTATTTGCCCTCCTCTTTTGTGTAAAAGCAGAAGCATCTGCACTTTCACTTCTGTATTTTCTCTGAATGCATTTGCATTGACATGCTTCCAAGAACTCCCCTAATGTCAGCAGAGTAGTTGTTTTCCCTCTGTGGTTTTCCAGAATTACACTTCTGCCGTCTTTCGGGGATTCTGGTTTGTATTGTATGACTACACAGTGGCACATAATAGGCTTTCTGTATTGTTTTACTTGTCAAACTATAAATTTAGACTTTATCCCAAAATGAGAGGTCCAAAACAAACTCTCCTGCCCACTTTCTGTAATCATTCCTAGAAACTGAAAGTGCATGATGAGACACCAGACCTCATCATTCTTGGGTTCCTTGAAACTGAGTCTTCAGCAAATGCCAATTGGAGTTTTTCAAGTTTTTCCAAGAAAGAAAAACTGCATTGTATATCCATTTTAGATGTATTGTGAACATTTTCGCTCTCTATCCTGGCTTAAAGAGACTTATAGAGTGTTAGTTTTGACAGGTTCTTCACTAATGCTCAGTCAGAAAAGTTCTCTTTGGTTTGTATATGCCTGTAAACACAGAGAGATGAACAGGTACTTTAGGGTGAAGGCTGTGGTTTTAAAAGAGAGTTCATCAGGGGCTTCCTGGACTGTTTTGGGCATGTTTCAATGTGTGTTTGGATACGTGGGAGCCCAAACAGGAGCTGTCAACCCATACCTGTAATTTTCTCTAGTCCTTGATAACATAACAGGCCTTCAGGGCCTTTAAACTGCTCTTTCTCTTGATGTAACAATTTTTCTTGACTGTAAATAAAGTTGTGACAGTTATAAAGAAACACAAACAAAACCTGCTACACAGGCTTTTGGTGAGTGGTTCCCTTTTCTCCAGAATAGAAGTAACTTTCTTTTGAGTATAAAGGGCCTTTAATTATTAATAGCATCTTCTATGAGAACGCTGAATGGATTGCCTTGAGTCATTTTACAAAACATTTAATAGTATTTAATTTCCCACAAAGCTGCTGGGGAGAAGATAGTAAAACAGTGGGGTTTACATAGTTTCAGGACATCATAACTTTATTGCTTAAACCCTCGTGTGCTGTTTTAAATTATCTTATATAAGGACCTCAGCCATGACAGCAGTTATGAGGTGATAATGAGGGAAAGATATCTTAACAACTATTGTGGGAAGGTAATGGCATTTAAAAACACACTTTTAGCTTGCCTTTTGAAGACACTGAATCTTTCCCTGATAACATGTGGATGCTTTTAATAAAGTGGTTAAGGCACATTTTAAACATTATCTATGTGCTTCAGGGTTTAGTGGTTGTTTGGTTACCATGAAAGCATATGTTTCAGGATGAAGAGGTAGTAAAGTGCTGTGAACCTAAATTGGACTCAAGGAAACCCAAAAAACTTGACTGTCCAATTAAATTTCAGCAAACATACTCTAAAAGTGTCCAAATGCCTTCTTTGTGTTAATTGGGCTGTAGAAGCAGTGTACTTTTGCATAAAACAAGTAAAATAAATACAATAAGAATATTTTCCTGTGCTAACCTAAGCTCATATACTTAGCATGTAGCGCTAAACTCGTAACCAAACATTACTTCAAAAGTCAAGCAGCTAGTTTTGTATGCTTCCATAGTTAAATAGATTTAGTTTCTTAAAACCACTTAATACTTTTAAACAAGTTGTTAATATAGCTCGTGCTGCAGCTAAAAAAAATCCCTTTCAAGCAAAGGAGACCTGCTTCTGTCCTCGTTGAACAATTTGGAAATGTTGTTTAAAAATTTAAATTGAATTTCCCATTAAACGGTCCTTCGTCAGCATCTAACTACTGTGTCATGACGTATTTCCATAATGTAACCAAACACAAGCTAAAAGGTGGAAAGAAACATGATTTATTCGATCATTAGCTCCAACAAAACTTTTTAATCGATTAAAAAAATTTGCAAACGCCCCTGAGGGCAGGATGAAATCTGAGTTGTTTTAGAAGGAGAGAAAATCGGATTATTTACATGTAAGAAGTACTCAGATTGTGTTTTTTTTTAAATTATTATTTGGCAGATAAATGAACATTTAACACAGGAACGCTGGATTAAAACATGTATAATGTACTCATCTTATTATTGTTTTATTTGGGGGACTGTAAAAGGAACCCAATAACCCTGGTTTGTTGAGCTTAACAAGAACTCAAATGAGACATGCTTAAAGAGGTTTGAGACTTGCCTGGTCATGTTACAAATGACATAAAAATTGACCTGGACTTTTCCAAAGCAACAATAATCAGCTGTGACAGCGCATGACACTGTGCAATGAGACGAACCAGGAGACCAGGAGACACACAATCGCTTGTTGTTGTCAGTCTGTCTCTTTGTTGTGCTATCAGTCTTTGTTTCATTCATTCTCTCACACACACACACACACACACACACACACACACACACACACACACACACACACACACACACACACACACACACACACACACACACACACACACACACACACACACACACACACACACACACACACACACACACACACACACACACACACACACACACACACACACACACACACACACACACAGAGAGAGAGATAGGGCTTCGGCAGGGAAGTTGGGTACCAGGCTCTGCTGACCTCTCGCTCTCCACCTCGGTCTGTCATACACACACGTACATACAAGTACACACTAACCACTGAGTGCCAGTCTCTCATTCTGGTTACAATAAAAGGCCCTTTATACTCTTCAATTTTTCATCATAGTGGCTCGAGCACACATGAATACACAGATACACACACACACACACACACACTCACTCAACAGGTAGCCCACTTCAAAGTAAACTGAGTGAATTTACAAAGCTCGGAGTAAGATGCCAGCTGATAGCAGCACACACACACGCACACACACACACACACACACACACACACACACACACACACGCACACACACACACGCACACGCACACAGCGATAACACCATCATTCACATGCAAACAAACACAAGCGCAGGAGTAGACCTCCTCGGGACGCAGGTCTCACCTGCAGCACAGATCAAAGTGCTAGCTCGTATCTCGAACAGATGAGCAGGGGCGCACGTGTGCTTTCATGTATTACACCGGCTCAGTCATCACTCATTTTGCGTATTACAGTTGAGTATTTGTATGCTTTCCCACTGTGTCTCTCTTGAGGACCCAAAACACAACAAATCCTTTGTTCAGCCGAAAATAATTATCCCTTTATTTCACACAACAACAAACTGAGCTGCTTATGGACTAAATGTTTTACACTGAAAAGCATCTTTTTTTTTGTTTTTTGAAGAGTTGACAGAAATGTTTGACATTGTGAAGAAAATGCAAACTCACATTTCCACTCTTGTAATTCCTCGTGACATATAGCATCCATCATGGTTACAGTATAAATTGGAAACTCGAGGAAACAGTTAGCTTGGCAGGTTCACAGCTTGCTCTATAGTCAAGACATTGGCCTCACAAGAAAACATGTTCCTGTTTTTTTATCCTTACTGAAACTTCATTACAAAAACAGAAAGTTCTGGTTGTACAGGAAGGTACAACTCTATTCATGACATTTGAATGTAATCGGGCTAGCTATTCCCCTGTTCCTTTGCTTTAAACGAGGCGTCACTTAGCACCTTATAAATCGTTACCTTTGCTATCAACAAACAGACAAAGAGATACCGTCTTAATCATTGGTCTGAAAATAATAAAAAATGGATTCAAGGCACTGAAGAAAGTCTGGTTCTGCCACAAGACTTTAAAAAGTAGGACTGAGGCAAAATGGGTCAACAGCTGATTTTTATCCATTTGTGTGTCTGCTCTAAATCCCTGCTTCTCCTGTTCCACTCTTATATAAGAGGAGAAAAGTTTGCACAGCTTTTGCTGTCCTTTAGATTCATTTAATACAGCTTAAACAAAAAGATTTTAAGGGTGCACATACACTTACTAAGGTAACTATTGAGTACATCAAACAAACTACGGCTCATTTCCTGCAAAAGCTCCCTGTAGCATCTTCTTGGCTTACTTTAAACTTAACCTAACCTTAATCCCTGACCCAAAAAGACTACTTTTCACCTCAATGTGGACAAAGCTTTTGTCCACATTTGGTCACAGAGTCTTCAATTATCTGGCCTTCAGTCTGAGAAGTGTCCCCAAGAGCAAGTTAAATCATTCCCACACTCTCACACAGACAGAAACACACACCAGGGTTGAATGTTTTGTTTTCTTTTGGTTTTAGAATCATGTCTTCCCAGGAAGACATCACTTATTTGCTTGAGAAACAGGAAATTAGATTTTTAAAGTTGAATTGCACATAATGAGGAAATGGTGAACTTTCCCTTTTCCCAAATACCCATCAAATGATATGGTACGATTTTTACATTTTATACTCCTTATTGTATCAGCATATGTTGATCTCAGCACATTTGTTTAAACAGGAGCTTGCTGCACAGATTCAAAGCAAGCTTCAGTTTAAGCATGAAAAGTAACAGCTGCTGGCTTAAGAGTTTAACATATCCCGTTACTCTAATAACTACATTTCAAGGTCTTACAGTATTTGTGGCCATTATGGTTTGGACAATGAGGCTTTGTATTCTTACAAAGTGTAGCCTAGAGCACACACACACACACACACACACACACAGACACACAGACACACACACACAGACACAGACACAGACACAGACACAGACACACACACACACACACACACACACACACACACACACACACACACACACACACACACACACACACACACACACACACACACACACACACACACACACACACACACACACACACACACACACACACACACACACACACACACACACACACACACAGATAATGCCAAGTTGTCTGTGTTACTTTGCTCAGAATAAAGTCGTGGATTTGGAGATAAATTCCAGTAAATTCTGGGATTAAAATCCCTAAACCATGAAGTATTTGCAACTACTTAGTTTAATATGATTCAGATAATAGTTCTGTATTACCACCAAATACAAATAAGCAGCCATTTAACCCCGCCCGTGAGGGATTTCCAGAAGGTAAAAACAAACGGTGACTAATAATTGGTGGTTAAAAGCCACTGTATGTTGTTCAAAGAAACACAGTCAACCGAAGCCAGTTTTAATGGGTTTACTGGGTTTTATTATTTCCTTTGTTTATATTCTTTAATCACTCTCCATGTTTAATCACTCCTCTCCTCCTTTTTTGTATACAATTAGAATACAGAAGCAAACGACCATGCTGTATTCAACGTTCTTCTAATCCCGTAGGGAGAAAGAGAGACAGAGAGGGAGAACTCATTTACGTTGATTGCCTCCAATTTCGACTACAACCAGGTGGACTGAGCACATTTGCAAGAAAATGTTGTTTAGCCTCTGTAGAATAATGGATTTCTAACAGGCCTGTGGGGAGACATATGGACCCACAGAGCAGAGGAGAAGGTGGTAAATTAAAGTTTAGAATAAGATCAGATGAATTCAGTCATTAGATAATGTCAGAGTGGACTCAACAGTGACACTGTCTGGTAGAAGAAGGTACTGCACAAAGATTTTAGGCTGATCTCAATGCTGTAAAAGGCCACTATAGTTGAACAAATGCCTCAATAAGACATTGTAATTTCCCTTAAATATGATGTATGAACTTTGAATGCATTTAATTGCTGGAGGCATTCCTCTGGTTAAACATCCTCTGTCTTGTTAAATTGCAATGAAACATGATAGATCAAACATGATAGACACAGCTTTTTCCACCAGTCCATCAAAAAGCACACACTGTAAAGAGCGAAAGATAGAAATACAGCGTGCCATGTAGTGTCACAGAGAAGGGAAGTGACAGGTTCATTTTCGCAACATGAGATCTTTTAAAGCACATCCTCTGACACCCAATGACACCCGCGTATGTGCAGCGCATGCACCGAGTTACTGGCATACCGGTCATAATTTAGAACAGAGGCAGAAAGAGGAAACTAGCATATTTAAAGAGAAAAGTCTTTCTCAGTATGCAAAGCAGAGAAGAAAATGACAGGACATTAGTCAAATAGTTGTCTCTAAACTCTAACTTTCTGTTACTTTGCACGGCAGAAGGTGGTTTCAATGCCTCCGCAACTAATCTGAATTGCTAAATCACCATTTGTTGTTTTTGTTGTTTAAAATGATGAAAATGATTAGTGATTTCCTCCTACAGCAGACACCCACGTGCAGCATCTTTGTTTGTCGATGTAATTTAATGTCAGCTGCAAAAAAAACATTTCTGTAAAAGTTTTACACGACAGGGGTGACACAAGAAGAAAGAAGACTAACTATAAATAAATATAAATTATATCCAAGACTTTCCTCGTTTTGATTTCCAGCCAGAAAGCTATTCATAACACTCTGATCTTTTCTGAAAACCCCTCAGACACAGTGCAGAAAATATTTAGAAGAAAAAGGCCTTATCTTCCAGAATCGCACCATTTTTTCTCAGGGGGCATAATTATCTGAGCTGAGTTTCAACAAGTTCTCCAACCTGTTGTTACTCGTTCAGATGGACCGATTCTCACTGACGTTTGTAAGAGGGGTCAACATGGGTCAACACAATTTGTCAGTTCACACACACACATACATACACTGCACGCTGACATGCAATCACACATGTAGATCTGTGGAAATGTGCAGAAACAAAAAGTTAAACATGCACTGACAGGCTTGAACTTACGAAGGTAATAGCATGGCCTTTAGCGAAAATCAGGAAATATGTACATTTAATATAGATGAATGATCTGATATTTATCAGTAGATTGTTTTTTTCTTCATCATGAAAATGTATTCATCCAGAACTGATTGATGGCAGCAGAAGTCTGTCATGAAAATATTAAATCAAAACATTTTTGTCAGTGGGATCAAGAGACTCAAAGGGAGGAAAAACACGGAACAATTATGGAAGTAGAATTTTGGAATTCTTTGTATTTTAAAACACGAGCAAGGATCCCATTTTAAGGGCGGGATTTTATAAGGTTGTTGAAGACAGATTAATCAAATAATACAGCGAACGATGTAAACATTACGGCCAAATATGGGCTGGAGTTGGAGATGGGCTGCTGGGAAAAAATGTCTATTTTTCATGGTACTTCCGGTTCTGTCACCTCAGTGAGGCCTCCTGCTTTATAGCTTCTTTCATAGCCGCCTGAGGGTGTTGTGTGTCAGTATATTACCCCTTGAAAAACGGAGTTGTTCTTGCATGCAGGCTAACATCCTGCCTCCAGGCAAACCGTCCAATGAACAGGTCAGAACAGAGAGAGAGAGAGAGAGAGAGAGAGAGAGAGAGAGAGAGAGAGAGAAGAGGATTGAATAAATCAGCCATTCTGACAGAGAAACTTTCAGGCCTCTATCTTTTTGTGTGCATCAAATAACGAATTAGAGATTAATGTGAAAAGTGAACACGGACATAAATCAGCATGATAAGAACTAATTCATGACAGAGCCATGTTGGAGAAAAACATCTTTGACATGTATTTTATTTTATAGTTTTCAACATATCTCGTTGGTAGACCATACTTAAGGAAGTTGTAGATATCCTATGTATGTTTAAAATGTTTAATGATACCTTTGCCTTTGGTTATAAAATTCTGTTAAATCCTGACCTGCTGGTTTGTTGTTCTGACAACTTCTTGTACTGTTTGACCGCCTTGAGCAAAGTGCACGATGAACATTTGCAGAAACAAGCAACAGGAGCACCCAACTAACCATAAACACACATTCACGAACACCACTGAGAGATTTTTCTCTGTGCAGGCTAATTTTAACCTTGAACAATCATGTGAAGATCCAAGGAAACACGCCTATGGCCTCCTGACTGATGGCGAACAAAGGCTGGATTATCTGACAGCCGCAGGTATGAAAACATTCACAGCAGCTCCTTATCATGTAAGGATTGTTTGCTGATAACGCAGCAGCAATGCTGAGCAAATTATCTCTCTATTAAGAGTGGAAGCTAAGATAAGAGCTTTATTTGATAAGATATGGCAATGACAGTATTGCTGACATTATAATTGGCACCACGTGCTGCATTTGCATGTGGTGATCTTTGTGGAATGTTCACAATTAGCATACACAATAAGTATGACCTATGTTTCTTAAGGGACAATATTAAGGTTTAGTTAGCCCCAAAAAGCTATTATGTGGTCTGAATTGGACTAGCTGTTAAAGTAGTCAAAAAAGTCATTACTCGTATGAAAAGCAGATGATTGAAGGCCGACACTTAAGAAAGGTTCTGTGCCAACATTTACAAAAAAAAAAAAAAAAGAAGGTTTGGGGACCCACTTTGATTTTTGCTGATGAAAAATGAACATTCAAATAAAATGGACATTCATCTTTGTAAATTCCAACAAATTCTGAAGTTGCTAATATTCCTCTTCATGTGGACATATTTTTACATTATTTATTTTAGGTTTCCTTTGTTGCTTTCTTTATTTTTGTCTTTCTTTCCAAATATATTCACTTTCTTATGGATGTTGTGAACTCATGTTGTACCTTTGATGCATTGTACAGCACTTTGGTCAGCTGCTGCTGTTTTTGAATCTTAAAAAGCCATTACAAAGAGCACACAAAGTATGCTCCAATTCTTATTAATTTATTATTATTATTAATTAATTAACTTATTAATTTCCAAACACTCGTTTTTTCTTAAACATGGTAGAATCATAAAACAGTTCAGAAATAGATACACCTGCAGTCTGAGTTCTGTGTACATGAATGAGAAAATGTTACAGATATTCCCTCACCAGGGGAACCATCGTTGGTGTGTGTTCATTCAGCAGGCTTTGGAGCTTAATAGTTTGGACCCCTACTGTCAAACAGGAAGACCCACAAACAGGAAGACCCACAAAGAAAAATGAACAATAGTGTATGTGTGATGATCAGAGTTTGGAACTGGGCCTTTCTTTATTATGCACTAAATCAGTAAAATACAGGAACTCTTCTTGTTTTTGTTTTGATAAAGTAGATTAATGGGTGTGTTTCCATGAGTCTTCTTTTAGGCTCAATATCAGAGAGTGTAGATCTGACACACACATTAAGATTCTTTATTGTGATTATTGTGATTGCAGTCTTTGAAAAGAACGTGCTTTAACTTTTAGTGCCAAAACTACAAACAATAAATCAACATAAAGCAGCTCTTGGTGATCCTTATAAAGGATTGTTTTTGTTTTAAAGGTGTAGTTTTTCCTTGTCGAGTTATACAAGATCAATATATATGGGCCTAACTCTGAATAAAGTTATTAGACCCTGCCCACTGTGTAGCCCACTATTAGGGATTGGAGGCAAGCAAATGCCACGCACAAAAATACCGAGGCAACCTCTCGATGAAAAGCCATGGGGTCAAAAACCATCAATCACGAAGGTCATCCGTCGTTGCGTCAATTTTCACTGAGATATCAAATGAAAGCATTTTTAACGACATGCATTGGTTCACATTGCAGCTGTCGACTGACTCAGGAAAACGGAGTCTTTCTCGTTAGTATAAATTTCGCACATAGGCACGACTGAACTTCCGGTGTGGCCTTTCAGTATAAAATCGTCTTAATAAACGTGTTGTCAGTGTTTTTTTTAGAAGTCACATTAAACTATTTAGCACCCATTTGACACTTAATAGTAGGGTAACTAATTAAAAACCTGCAAGATTTGACCCAGTTTTTAAAGTTAATGTTCAAGTGTAGCCTCATAAAGACGTGACATTTTAAATCAATCCTATCCATGATACTAGACCTATTAAAATACTCTTGGTAACACTTTAGGTTTAGGAGATAATGGTTGTAGTAAACTTAAAAGATAACAACAAAAATAGGTTACAGGCTAAATTTTGAGAAATAAATTGTTGCTCGAGCTTGGGAGATGCAGAATAACCTCATTAGAGCATCTGCAGTATAAAATTGGATTTTAACAAGATTGAAAAAGCTTTGGAGGAGTTGTGTGAATTAAGTTTTAGTTTTGCAACCCATACATGACTCATAAAATAGGTTTTAAGGTAAACATTGTTTTTATTTATTAATGTATTATATATATATTATATTGTAGTATTATTGCATTTAGTGTATTTTAATTTGGGAGAATCCCTCATGTCCGGTATGACCTGGGTTAACAGCTCGCAGCTTGACGTGGCTCGTCGCTGTGAAAGCCTTACCGCCGCCTTGTCGAGTCATCGCCAGAGAGGAGCACGGAGCAGACAGAGCCGAGGTCTGGAGGCTCGACAACGGGGAATAACTGAGGATTACACTCAATTCATTGCAAACACACGCAAAAACGAGAGCAGCAGAAATGTTGGTCGCTGGAGCGGATTGGACGCTGACCCTGATGAGGATATAACATCTTTGAGTGAGACTTCGCCTGTTTGCTTTGCGGGTGCAGAGCAGAGCAGACCCGGACACAGACAACACAGAGACAGAGAGAAGGACCAGAGCCGCCGCGACACCAGCGACCGAGCGGGGCTTTTTGCCCTGTCTGTCTGTCGGCTGTTACTCGCTGCACGTTCCGCCACCCGCTTTGCTGCATGGACCTTTTTTTTTTTTTTTTTTTTTTTTTAAATTGAGCCTGTTGCAGTTGTAGCTAAGTTATGTCAATGTAAATACATTTTTTAAAGGGCTTTTCGACAACCAACTGTGGCTTTAATGTGACGCACTATACTGACATTAGTGCGGCGTGTTGGAGCGGACCCCCTCTGCAGAGGAGTTCAAGGCTTCCAAACTAAGTTTTACCTTCAGATTTCAACCGTGCCAACACAGCCCACACACATGTAAGAGGTAACAGTGCATTTTTTTATTTTATTACATTTTTATTACAGCTTTATCCAAATCGTGACCAGTTATTACTTATGTCTTGTTTTGCCTGTAGGCAAAGTTTGCTGCATTGCTTGGTCCTCAACAGGCACCAATGAATCCCATCTCTGCAACAATGTCCCCTACTAAGCCCACAATAACTGGACAGAGGAGTGATGTGCATGCTTTCAAGTCAAGTTAGCAACTTGAACATTTGTTTTACTCAAAATAACCTTTTTACACAGCTTAGTTTTAATTGCTCCTGTGCTCACTTTAACAGGATGAGCATCTTTTTTTTTTCATTACACTTTAACGAGCCCGAAATTAACAAATGGATTTGATTCAAACGCTGGCATACACAGGAGATGTTGATTTTTTTTTTTTCATTTCAAAACCTTCATTTCTTTGTATGTATTCCTATTCAAAACTAATCACTTTCGAAGATTTAGGTTAAGCCATGCTGTAGAGTTTATTTGCTACATTACAGTGAGAGGAATGCTGCAAACATGCAATTTGATTGATAAGTAACATAATTTAAGCACAACTGTTATTACTGTGTAAATGCTAAAAAAAAAATTTTTTGGTGTGAAATGTATGCGTTTTGATACATTATTATTGAGAGAGCAGTCTTAGTTAATGACGGCCGTGATCACTGGAGGCAGCACACCTTTGATCATCTGGGGCCACTTTGCTTTGAGCTTTGGTCACTGCTGTCGTTACAGGCAACATAGACACGTTTTAAATTGAAATATAACGTGTGGTCTGTTTACCTGTCTGTCTTCATGCTGCCTGAACAACACCCCCTAGCTGTTGAGAACTCATCTCCTAAATATGCTCTTATAATAACTCAAAAACAATAGAAATACATGTTTCTCACCAGCTATATGAGCCTAATTAATCATTTTTTAGGTGACCCCCAAATTCTAAATGCAATGGGTCAACAGCAAAAATCCTCAGCACATTAGTGAGTGTGAAAAAGGGGATTACATTTTGATTTATAGATGATCACACCTTTAAATTAGGATGACTGTCTCTTACTTATGTGGTCAGTGTAGTCTCTTTAACTGACCTTATCTCATATTTCTCAATGTGTCTCATCATGTAAGGTTATCCACTATCATCTGCACCTGGACTGGAACCTAAGACATCTGGCAGACTTGTCTTAAACCTCCAGGGCAGCCAGGTGCCAATAATTATGTAATATTTCCATAGATAGAAATACTTAAAACCTGTTGTTCACATACACTTCTCTTTAAGTAGTACAGCAGCCTGTTAATGTGTCAGGACAGACTTCTTTGTTATTTAAGTCTAAACAAGCTGTCATATTCTACCTGGTGGCCTGAAGGCACATACCTCCTTTTACCTCCCCTTTGCAACTCAGTCACAAATGACCTTAAATTAAGAAAATATACTGTATCTGGTGCAAATGGAGTTCCTGATGGTATTTATGGACTCTAAAATCACAATAAGTTTAACTCGGTGGGATTTGAATTCATGGTCGTGTTTCATATTTTGCAACAGATTTTGACTTAACTGCAGATCCTTTTGGGCAGATGTTGTATCTGTGGTTTACAATGAACCGGGCATCTGATTCTCCACCTGGGGTTTATTAATATGAGAGTGGTTTTTCACAACTGCTCACCAAAAGCCTGTGTAGCAGGTTTTGTTAGTGATTCTTCGTATTTCCTAACTTGCAGGTTTTTTTTTTTTTTCTTTATAAAGAAATATGCTGAACACTTCTTGGCTCAGATATGAAGTCACTGCGGTGGTTTCGTTCGTTTGCCCCTTCCCTCTCATGTTAAGCTGCTGAGTTGCCACAGGGTAGCTGGACCTCGAGGTCAACCATGCCGTGGTGACTTTGAGCTAAATTTGGACCGTGGAGCAATTAGACGCACACTCCGCTGCATTACTCCAGTGCTTACTACACATGGATGATTGCAAGGGAGAGAGGGAGATGGGATGCAGATCTCCTTCATGTTACCAAGCTTGAGTTGGTGACTACAGATTCAACTGCAGTCCAGCACTCACTGATAAACTCCTTCACTACGCATGCGGAAGTGGAATCACTTAAATCTGTGCCTCAATGTGGGTTAAACAATCACTTTTCAGTGCGCGATTCTTTATTTGTTCTTTTGTTGCTGACCCAATTTCTCAGTTTTCACCAGCCAACCAGGAAAAGAACATTCAAATGAGGCTTGGATTTTTCCTGAGTGGTTGAAGAGCTGACAGATTTGTAAACTGTAACCAAATTGTGGCAGATGTTGGCTGGTGTTCATTTCCCACCCTGCTTCTTTCACTTCTACAAATCATCACTGGTCAGATTGTGGTAACATGTTACGCTTTTTTTTTGTCTGACAGCTTATGTTTTATTCCATCAGCCACCTTGACAGGAAACAAAGTGACATTTCAGGGTTTCTTGTCAGGGGTTGGCCCAGTTAGACGTAAATTGAAAGCAGATGTAATGTATGGCGGTCACATTTGTAAGCTACATTTTGTTTGATCTAACACATATCTGTATTCTCTCTTGTTTTTCTTGTTTGTTTTTACAGTCAAAAGGTCAGAAGCAGATCAAGCTGGGCCAGGCAAGGCCAGGCTAGGCCTACCTAGCCTTCTGTCTGGCCTTACCAGACAAGGCCGGCCACCTCTCCAAACATCATTTGAACTCACCAGATCTCCAAGTAGACCTTTAAGGATTCAAAATTCCAGTCAGATTTGTGTCTTATCAGCCTTTGGGAGGCCACGCTGGTCTGCTGGATCTCCAATCCTTCCATGTCTTGGTTGCTCCTCCCTGGATGTTTGCAGCAGGATGGATTCAGGTGTTAATTTGACGTTGATCACTTCATTGGAGTGCTTGCATCCCCCCTCCCTTGACCGCCTTTCAACTTGCCCCTCCCCAATCTCAAAGAGAAGGCCCCTTCCTCTCTCTCGGGGCTTCCCAGAGCCCTGTTCAGAAGGGCCTTGTAGGAACTGTAGGCTGTCGTTTTGAAACTTCTGACATTGAAAAGAGGAAGACGACTTCATAAATCTTTGCCTGAAACAACAATGAAAATGTCTGGAATCAATAGATTTGATTGAGCTTTTTTTCTGTAACCCACCCACTTTATTCTTCTCTGGAGTTAGATAAGAGGTTGGATTGTTGCTGATTTGAATAAGAAACTTGAGTTGAGTAGCGTGCTAATTTGCACATATATTGGTAATAAATCGCATTAAACAAATCCTTTATTCCTACTCACAGAATTCTCTGTTATGGTCCAAGTCTTTAGGAGGAATGTCTAAAAGCAACAGCAGCAGCAAAGTAGTGAAATTCATTGCTCCGGCCCCTCCTTCGGCCTCTTCCTCCCCCTGTCCATCACCCCAGTCCGGCCACAAAAATGTGAACGGTTCTGCCAGTTCGGACTCGAATGTGGTAGAAAATCTGGGCGGACAACCTGAGGTCCAACGTCGACGCCACACGATGGATAGAGACTCTAAAACAGCCGAGCACCGCTTCTTTCGCCGGAGTGTCATCTGTGACTCCAATGCCACAGCATTGGACCTGCCCAGCAAAGCGGCACTGATACTCACGTCGCCTCCGGACTGTGAGGGGCATCCCACCTTTTTCCCTCCACAAATCTCTGGTCCTGGACCTAAGGTAGGAGATGAAGGCGGGAAGGTCCAGAGCATAAACCTTCAGTCTGGTCTTGGGATATGTCAGGCGGTTTCGGAGGGGGGCTTTCGAAATGCTGAGGTAGATTTAGGTGGGACCAGTAGCACTGTCGCTGTTCCCATTTGCGGCGGTGTTGAACACAGTGCAGATAGGGCAGAGAAAGAGCCCATCCCGACAGTATTGGATGTTACAGAAAAAACAGCTGGAAAACAACCTGATGTCACATTGCAACCAGGGGACAGACAACAGGTCGCCAAAGATGTCAAAGAGGCGGACTCTGGTAGTGCTAGTAGTCCAACAGAGGAGAAAGAGAGGGAGACGGAGGAGGAGAAGGGGCTTGCAAAAGCCCGGGCCGAACAGAGGGAGGCAGAGAAACGAGTGCAAGAGGACATAGAGGAGGTGGAGACTAAAGCTGTTGGCACTTCACCAGACGGACGCTTCCTCAAATTTGACATCGAGATTGGAAGAGGGTCCTTTAAGACAGTATACAAAGGACTGGATACGGAGACTACAGTGGAAGTGGCGTGGTGTGAACTCCAGGTGAGTCAAAATGAGTCACTCTCTCTCTTCTGCATCCGGACCGTCATGCTGTGTGTGTAATTAGTCATTCTGTGGTTGACGTTGACCACAATGTAACACATATACATCCAGGTACTGAATTGAACTTTCCTTTCCTTTCCTGTCCTCTTTTAAACTTGAGATGACTGATATTTGATAACTTCCCTTCCTCAATGGTGCTATCTTACACAAACATGTATGAGTGCGAGTTCACCATGGGATCTCGATTGAGATATAGGTGCATATTAAGTCATGGCCTAAACAACATGTTGTTGGAGCTTAGTCCTTCCAGAAGTCAACATTTTACACAGACGTTTCTTATCGTGCTGATACGAGTGTTTTATTAAAAGCAGCAACAGTGTGGAGGTTATTTGTCCCTTAGGTTGTGTGTCATGAGTTAAGGTTGCTTTTCACTGCGAGTGCTTTGTTACATTGGCATCAGAACGGCTGTCAAACTATTGTTTACCCCATTAAAGATAGATTCCATCTCTAGGTCAGTCATTAAATTTGCAAGATGAGCTGTCTCTCAGCTAAGGGCACTGCTTGAAAGTTTCGGGTTGGCTGGTTATTGTCTTTGTCTGGCAGGCTACTTGGAAAGTGAATGGAGCCAAGCTACCTGTTAGTAGTTCAGTGAATACAAAAAAATCCAGCTTGCTGCATAAATATTTATTTTCATTTTTAACAATCAGTCATGAGAGCCCTTTTGTGCTCTAGTCTTACATCTAATCTGTTCAGAGTCTGTGATATTATTGATTGTTCTTTTTCAACGTGTGTGAACGGATGCTGTGGTGCCAGAAATGGGTCGAGAATGACAAAGAGGATGTTGTGCAATTAATGAACGTATGACTGCATGGTTTTATTTCCTGATTGCTGTGTCACTCTGATTCACCACCTGTCAGTAAAGTCTGATGTTTCTGCGTGTCTGATGCATTATACCAAAGTTAAACATTAATCTTAAGGGCTGGGGCGTTGGATGCTCTAGCGGTTATGTTGTGTACAAAAACTGGCGACCTCGTCCCAGCTGCTGTGGGTTTAAATCCACCCATGGTACTTTGCGGCACATCATACCCCACTCTCTTCTCCAAAGAAAATTCCTGTCTCTCTTCAGCTGTCCTATCCAATAAAGGCCATAATGACAAAAAAAAATCTTTAAGAAAATAATAACTAGAGAAAATAGAATAACTCAATTAAATAAATAAATTAGCAAGTTAGCTTATGACCAATGACTTCTTCATCAAACTTCCTGACTGTCTGGTAAATTAAGGGGGAGAGCGGTGAAAGCATGACACTGTTGCATCTCTCACCTACCTCTGATACTCTCTATCTGCAACACAGATGACTTCCTAGTTGCGAAGCAAGCTGCCTCTTCACCACATTGAGAGACATGAGAAAGGACGGTGCAGTATACCGACAACCACAGGATGCTGTTGCTACATCACGGTTGCACTGATGCAACTCCTGCAGTGAGCGCGTGTGTCAGATTGGACACGAAAAGTTTGTTTTCGCAGCTCGTCTTGTTAGCAAGTAAGCACAGTGTGTTTAGTAGTTGGAGATGTAGAATAACAGTCTCAGCTAGTCATATGACACTCAGGCCTCTGACTGACTTAGCAGAAGGTTTAGTGAAGGAAGAAAACAGACATGGACTCTTTCCCTGACGCATCTTTTTTTCTGTTAAAGAAACAGAAACTGAAAATCCTGCGATACTGTTAAAATCCATCTGAAATAATATATTGTTTTCTTAGCTTTTACTTTCCTTGATGACTGATATTGAAATGCATAAAGGAGATACATGAACTCATGTGAGGCTGTGTAATTGAAGATTTCCCTTGAACATCTGCATGTTAAAATGACTTCGTTAAGGTTGTTTTCCTGTGGGATTGCACCATGTTGTCCTCATCTCCATCACAAGATGCTTCGCGAGTCTTCCTGGATCCCAGGAGCTAAAATCAGTTTCGCCTGATGCCCTGCGTCTTGGAAACAGTTTGTTTATCCAAAAACACACGCAGAGAGCCTCTGCCAAGCGTTCTCTCTTTGTCACAGATGACTCTCTCTGGTTTTCTCTTGAAGCCATGTGATTGTTGGACGTGTTCTGGGTCACTGGGGGGGGGGGGGGTCTTTCTTCAGGTCAGATTTAGATGCCAAAAAGGCTTCCAGTGGGGATTTCTAAAACTTGTCAGAATCTGGTTGATACATGTGGCTTTGACAAGAGGATTTCATTGTACAAACTCTGGATTACTGCTATAAAAATGTCCATTAAACATTAAACATACTGCATGTGTTATATAAGGGTATTGGAGGCCTGTAGTGATGAGACTACATACATGCAGAGACAAGTACTCCTTAACAGAGACTGGCTGTAATCCTGTGTGTGTGTGTGTGTGTCAAAGATGACTGAGCAACTGCTGACATGTGGCAGAATGGTGAGAGTAAAGTTACACACAGACACACACACACACTTATGCGCACACACAGACACACTCATGACAACCAATCACATTGACACACTGGGTGGGCACGGGAACAAGAGATCTGTGGGAGACGCGATCATCTGGACCTTATCCTTGCATGTATGTGTTTGCACGTGAGTGAAGACTGGGAGTGTCTTTATTTGATCATTTTGACTCGTGCATATTTAACCAGGTTGTTTAAATTCTAGTGTCTGTGTGTGTATCTGTTTGTGAGATGGATTTGAGGAGGTTGTGTCTTTAAATTCTTTGGCATCTGATCTGTGGCAGGTTAAAGTCTGTTTCCTGGAATTCAAGGAAAGATGGAAACAGAGTAAAAGATAGGGGAGATTGTTTTTTTTAAGCAGTAAGGAAAAATATATATTGATGAATAGATAGAGGCAGCGGAGTAAAGAGGAAGTTTACTCAACAGCTTATCTTTCGGTGCTATGTTAGACAGACTGGTGATGCGAATTAAAGGGAAAAAGTTGCGAGGCAGAGGAGAAGAGTGCCCTTTAAGAGGGCAGCAACGAAGGGAGGAGGGGTAAAAGTCAAAGTTCAGGCCCCGAGCGTCCGAGGCAATCTCTGGGAGTCTGTTCAATGTTCAGCAACCGTTGGAAGAGGAGCTAGTCACACATGAAGAGCAAAAGGTGGTGAGGAAATTGCGAAAAAAAGTGCAGTGTCAAAAAGAGCTTTAAGGACGGTCGGTCAGAGGAGATGATATGAAAAGCAAAAATGAAGGTGGTGGGACGGGTCAGGAGCTGGAGTTTAGGAAAGCTGCACTCGCGGGGGGGTTCCACAGGAGAAGAGAAATGGGAAACCTTGGGAGGAGGGAGGGAGGAAAAAGTTGGGGAAAGACAAAGAAAACGAAAAGGGAAAAGGAGGAGGAGGGAGAGGAGTATTGAAATTGAGGGCCCCAAAAAAAGAGGGAGCCCGTGTGTGTGTGTGTGTGTGTGTGTGTGTGTGTGTGTGTGTGTGTGTGACCTTAGGCTCTTGGCTCCACTGGCGATCAAAGAGTTTGAAATTTCTGTCTCAACAGAGGAGGATTAGCCCCCTCCTCATACACACACACACACACACACACACACACACACACTTTGGGGTCTCCTTCAATAATGGTCATTCACTCAGTGCCATTAGAGGGAAAATGGTCAGAGACATGCAAGTATTTCAACAACTCAGACTGCTTGTCACAGAAACATTAAAAACATTACACAAACATACAATTTGATCCAGTTTTCCAAACTACTATGCTCCTGAAACTTTTAAATCATCACATTTTGTAAGAATTTTGTATCGACGAAGGCTAAACATGGCTCAAATTTAGCATTGCAGCATCCTGTTACAGTGATGACACTTTATAACCTGCTTCATGGCCTGAACTCTGTCCGCGGGATGGAGGAGATTATTTTTTGGGGGGGAGAAGGAGGCAATAAATGAGTCATTGAGATATTTTGTTAAGATTGTTTCAAAAGGTATTTAAAGAGCGTCATATCTCGAACACAGTGTCACTGAACAATGCAGGATCTGTTTCTATCTCTGCAGATTGGAACAACAGGCAAACACTGACACTGAATGTTGGATAAATTACCTTTCGAAAATGAAATTTTATTATAGACTCATGTGTCTATAATAGCCGCCCTGCTAAAACACAGACATACACCCGAAAGAGATAAATCTGCAGTTTCAGCATTTTTCCATCCAAATCTGTCTTTAGTAATTAACCCGGTTTATTTTCCTTATTAGCAATACGCTAATGTCTATATGTGTCTTAGCTGTATATCTGTGAATCAGTTAGGCAGAAATGATGCGCGTGTGTGCACAAAAAATGCACATGCAGCTTCCGTCAGGGATTGTTAACTTATTCATTCTGCTGAGCTAATCTGCACATGAGCTCAACTGTTAAATAATAAAACAATCTTAAGTGGGAGCATTTTTTTTCAGACTGCTTGGATGTTTTATTGTTTTAGTTGACAACACGAGCAGTTAAAGCTCCAATCTGCAATTAGCCCTTTGCTCCGCTCAAAATGACCACCAGTCGCTAAACAGTTGCCGATAAGTGGTTTGTCATGGTTTGTACGCACAGATCGGCTATCAATCTTTATGATAACATCCCTCATAAATCTGTTTTGGTTATTCTTAGCCTGGGAATGTAGCCGTCATTGTTGCCAAACAAGTTTGCTCCCTGCCATAACTGCCTGCTTGAAGCACATCCAAGAACATAAAGATGTGTTCTTCAGTTATGTAAAGGACCTTAAGCTTAGCCAGCTGGATTTACGAGCGATATAAAAATCTAATCGCTCAGTGTTTGGTTGTGATGTCACTTAATCAGGAGATGACCGAGGATAAGAAAATCGCACGGTGGAAATCTCTTTTTCCATCCATGTTATCGCTCATTTTCTAACTGTAGCACACGCTCGACCTCTTGCTTTGTGTTTGTCCCGCCTCAAATCTAACTCGTGCTCTGTCTCGCTGTCATGTGTGTCAGTGACCAACTGTGTGCAACAAAGGGAGAGAGTGCGAGGCTGACACCTCCTCATAGGCAAAACCGTCCCTGCTCGTCTTGTCCCTGAAATGTGTGACTCTGGGTTTCCCCTTTCGGCAGGTCGTAAGTCAGTCAGGCCAACCGTCTTTTAAGAATGTCATTACTATTGATCTCAGTGGAAGACTGAAGTGTCCTGTTGTATGTCCTGAGCGCCGTGTCAGGATAATGTTCAGATCCTCACATCGTGTTATAAAATGCTATTTTAAAGTAGCAAGCATCATGCAGAGATATTCATATACAGTGATAAAAAAAAATACTGCACCCTGCCACCCATGGGAGAGAGGCACTTTATCACACACAATAAATCTTACTTGATGGCTTTGAGGCCTTGGAGGTGTGAGAGTGCTGTGAGTTCAGTAATTCATGTGACACAGTGTGTGTGCCCTCTCTTCCTCTTAGCTGAGTTTTATTTAGAAAAACCAAACAAAAGGAAGTGTAAAGTGAAAGTGAACTTCAACTTTTGACTGTCTCTGTATCTCTCTCTGTTTCTCTCTCTCTCTCTCTCTCTTCAACAACAGGGTGTGTGTGTGTGTGTGTGTATGCATGCGCTGTTGACTTGTGGAAAGACAACTTCTGACCCGGTGTTGTAAGATCCAGACTGAGCCTGGGACATTGAATGCATCAGGCAGATGTTAAATGACTTGCACAGTTAGTAATGATGACATAGCTTACGCTCTCTCTTTCTCTCTTTTTTCTATTTTCTCACACGCACTCGCTTTCTCTTCCCCCTTTCCAATCACATCCACTCCCTTTTTTTTTTCTTCCCATCTCCTCCGTCTATTCTCTTCTCATCTCTTCATCTGTTTTCTCTTTCGATTTTAATCCTTTCCCCCTGACATCAATCTCCATCCCTAGTTGAATTTCACACATTTTCGTCTGGTTCCTCCTGCCCGGCTGCCGGCTCATTCTCTCCATCATTGATCCTTCTGTAATCTCTTCTTTTAAATGTTTTTTTTTTTCCCTTTCTCATCACGGATCCACTGATTGGTTGGACACAACATTTCTCAGAATGATTGAGCTGCAGAACACTTAGTATTTCATGTTTAGATACAGAACCTGCACTTGAACCCACAACGAAACGAAGGCATCATTTAATACTCAGGGTTGTTCTTAAGAGAGCCCAAAGTATCATATATTATTTGGACACGCTGACTGCAACCCTGATTCAGCCCTAAAACAAACACACACACACACACACACACTGAGACTAAAGTGTGTGTGCCTGATTAGCAAAAAAAAGAAAAGAGGGCCATTGTTTTTTCCCCTACTTTTTATATTTTTCTGCCAGGATACAGCAAAACAATACTGACATTGTGAAGACTAATCACTTCCGGCAAATTCCAGGCCATGATTGGTCGGCAGCTGCAGCAAAGAGGCAGGGGATTGGGTCACGTTGTTTAGAGCTGAAAATGACAAAGCTGGGATCAGATGGGCAGCGTTTAGGTCCCCAGATAGACCAGAACTACAGCGAATTCAGCAAACAAAAGCTAAGAGGGCTTATGGCACACTCAAATGTTTCTATTGAACTCCAAACGAGTTGAATTCAGATTCAGAGTTAATCATGTAAAACAGACATTTAGAACTGTATTCCCAGCTCCCTCAGATCAGTTTAAAGTCAGTCTTTGAATAGCTGCAGCCAAAACTGTGCACTTGGTGCATGCTCAACAACAAATGCTCAGTTTCTAAGTATGCACCGTCACCACAACATCTGTGTGTCTGCTGACAGCGGAGCTGAAGTAATGATGACACATATGCAGGGACACTATATATGAGATTGTCCATTTCCTGGCTGGCACCATGTTTGCAGCTAACTCTGACAAATACTGTCATCACTCAGCATTACTGAAATAATAATAATCCATGCATATTTTATGTCTGGGGTTTTCAGTCTGTTGCCTCCTTTTCACTCTCATCTCCCTGTCTGTTCGTCTGTTTCTCCCTCTTTTCCACTCAAATGCTTCTGTCCATTTATTGCCGGTCTGTCCGTCATCAGGGATCTGTCTCCTTTGTTTCCCTTCTTCAGGTTTCTCTGGTTTTCCCCAGGCAGGACTTCCCTTATCCAATTTGAGGATAAGAGCTGCAGGATGTGACGTTGCGATATGATCGAGCCCTTCATGGCAAATGTCATACAACTGCTCCTTCATTGACACATAAATCATGTCGCTGGACTCACCAGAGTGGATGTACACATCATTTGGCGGAGAATCGTGACTTTCCCTCTGACCTGCTGCTGTTCAACCTTAATGAACAGAAATGTCTTTTAAGCAATTTGATTAAATGCGGATTGAATATAAATCACATTAAAGTGACTCATGACTATAATAAAAATAACCAGACGCTGGGGAGTTTCTGTGAAGACAGATCAGCCACTGCCTGCAGGGTTGAATGTGTGTTCCACTCCTGCATGAAAGAGGAGTATTCTGTAGGTGACTGTGTGTGTGTGTCTAAAATAGATCTAATGTCTGACCTGCAGGTCTGCATCAGCAGTAAAGTGACCTGTGCTGCACATTGAGTCTGCTTGCTCTACAACTCTGCGTGTCTGTCTGTCTGTCTGTCTGTCTGTCTGTGTTCATGCGTCTTTTCTTTCGGAGTCTGTTTAGTCTGCTCTTGCTTTTGTTTGTGCACCGATTGCACGAGCTCTTTTTCTTTGTGCGCGCTGCTCAGTCTGTGTTTCGAATGTGTGCGCACATGCAAGAGAGTTCCTGTTTCTTTGTGTTCACCTCCAATTTGGTGTGTGTGTGTGTGTTTGTGTGTGTCATAAGGGAGGGAGGGGGGCACCTCCCCGGTTTCATGGTATCCTACATTCCAATGATAAGATGTCATTCTTTGTGGACTGAGGCCAGGGGGGGGAGCATCATGATGTGAACCTCTGTCCTTGATAAATGTATGTGTGCTGCAGAGATTGATTTATTCTGTGTGTGTATGCGTGTGCGTGTCTGTGCGTGTTTCTGTACTCCATTTACATTTTTTGCCTTTCATATGACGACTTGGTTTAATTTTTTGGGGTAAATGTTCTTGCACTTTCCAGAGATCACTTGTAAGTCAAACCATATCCCTAAATCTCGCAGGAAATGAGGACGACAGATATATATGTGTGTGTGTGTGTGCGCGCATGTGTGTGTTTATATATATATATATATATATACACAGAGACTGTGCAAGACATTTGCAGTATTTACTGCAAATTTACTAAAGAAAAAGATTCCTAATAAGATGGTTGTTTGTTTTCAAGGATACTCTCCTTCTTTAGCTTTAGCGGCTAACTTTATGAGCTGATAACAATCAATTTGAGGATAGCTGCGGGCTACATGGGGCTTCATCTGATGGAGTGAATGGTGTAAAAGGACTTCTAATGTAGAAAGGGCTGCATCTGATAGGTCAAATGTTCATAAGCTGAGAGTTAATACACAGCACACGTCAGTTAGTTCTGTCTTATTATTGCATTTGAAGCAATCTCTTGCATTGTTTATTGCACATCCATATGGCTGTAAATATGTCATTTATAGTGCAGCCCCACTGTCTAACAGTGTTTTCTTTGTCCACGGAGAGACTGACTACAACTTTTGTGCGTTTTACTTTAAAAGAAAATCTAAACATTGGATTGACTTTGTCTTATTACAGGTGAAATTATTGTCATATTTGTAAATATTGTGGCTTGTACCTTTCTGATGAAAAACCTGTATTTTTGGAGGTTAGTTTCACCGGCGAATTTTCTGGAAGTAGACTGTCTGGTTTTAGTTTTTTCTGCTTGTCTTGTCTTTGATATGATATGTCTATATTTGGAGTAAAAGTAAAAAAAAAAACCCAACAACAAATGATTCTTTGAGTTTTGGGTTGAACAAGTTCACTTGCTGGGAATAGCAATGAAGAAAAGTGTCACATTGATGCTTACTGTCTGTACAGCTGTGACTGTCTGTGTTTGTCACTTTGTTTTCTCTCTCTGTCATTGCCTCCCCTCATTCTCTCTCTCTCTCTCTCTCTCTCTGTTTTCGTCTCCCTCTCTCACCCCCTTGTTTTCCCGCTCCATCCTCCATGACCTTAACAAAAGCCTCTGGAGAGACGAGGAGGGACAGACAGACAGAGACTGAGAGAGACAGGGAGCACAGAGAAAGAAGAGATGGGATTTTTCCCTCTCATTTTTTTTCTCCTTTCCGTTCTATAAATAGCAGCAGACTGTCATCTGCTGAGCCATAACTAGAGCAGAATGAGTGGGGACTGTGTGTGGCTGCTTGTGTCAGTGTCGATGGGTGTGTTTGTCAGAGTCTGTTGTGTCTAATTGTTAAGGGTCTACTTTCTACACTTTCTGTAAGATTTAACAGGGGAAATGTTCCTTTACTGTCTCAACAAAAGCCAGGGGGACTTCCCCAACAATAACAGATTAAATGATGGATGAAATATTTGCTCTCCTTGTTTCAGCCTTCACAGAAATGTTCATGCTTCTTCTTTAGTTTTGATAGTGGAGTTAATCTCTCTGAGGCTTTCCACATCATTTTGGATGAAAGCTCTTTTATTTATCTTTCATTTGGGACTATTCCCTAAATGCACATTTTCAAAGTAAAACAGAGCTTACAGAATATTTCAGTGACAAAACAAGTATATTAATCTGAGCAGAAATATGTTGTTTAGTTGATCACTGCAACTAACAATTAATTTCCTTATTGTTGAATCTGCTCATTCTCTGTGGATCGATAATTGTCTTGTCCATTAATTGTCAGCCAATATAGAAGAAAAGCCCTTTAAAACGTCCTTCAGCATAAAACAGCATAATCAAAGTAGTATGGTGGGATAAATATCGTCTTATTGGACAACATGTGTTAATCAATTTATTGAATGAGCTGCAAACAGGGCATATTTTGTTGACAAAAAAATCCTTCTGAAATGTTCAGTAGATGAGTTCACTGCCACTTGTTGCTTTAGCTGGTTGTACATATTGTTAAGAATGTAAAAGCTTCTGGTTTTCATGGTCAGTATGTGGACGGGGGAGTCCGCACGACTCATTGCTGAGTCAATCTGGGCAGCATCAACACACACACACACACACGCACGCATGCACACGCACACACAGTATCACACGTACTGTGGTTTGTGAGGTAGGAAGTTCTCCTCCAGATTAGGAGTCAATCCCTCATAAACCACAGTCAGAATGATGTAATCACCGCAGAGCGAGGTCACATGGTTGGTATGCAACACTCACCGCCGCTTGAATCAAACGGAAAAGCCCCCCCCCCCCCCCCCCGTTCTTTTAATGGTGTGGGGATAAACAGCTGCGTAGTTCTCATCCGTCAACTGCCACAAATGGTTTTCATGTGTAACTGCCCTGTTAGTATGAAGGTGATCCATCCAGACGAGTGGTCCAACAAGTTGACAAGTGTCAAGGCTGAAGTGAGATGACGAGATTCTGGACGCAGTGAAACTTTGACTGGATTCAACAGTTTTTATTTCCCAGCAGTGGTTCTGCATTCATCGGACAAATGAGTTTGTCTGATGAGATCAGACAGGATGTCGTGGAGATCATGCCTGTTTGTGTTATCTCAGAAATGAAAGGTCAAAAGTTTGATCCCTGTTTCCTTTAAAGGTAATTTCCCTGTGTTTTAACCCTGGCTTGATTTTTCTGGCAAACAATAACTGAAAGACTTGAATGCACTGACACTGCCTGAGCGACGGAGCTGGAGGAAGATTTATTTGAAAATGATATGAGGTAGAACACCCAGACTTCTGCTTCTGCTCAAATCTAGTACATGTTCTTAAACTTTAGGATAGTAAACGATGGTTGAATCATGGAGTCGATGATTCACTGGGAGGTGATCTACTGACATCACAATCAAATGAAGTATCTAAATGTGCAACATCAGATTTACATGGACAGCCCTTACTGTTACCTGTAACTAACTATATTACCTCGACAGTGTTAGAAATAAAACAAGATTAGGTTTAGACTCGCTGTTCCAGAGGTCAAACTAGTGAGTGGTAGTGAGTTTTTATCACTGTCACAGCTCACTGTACCATCAGCTTTTTGCTCTTACAGCTAAAACACACACACACACACACACACACACACACACTGCCAGTGTCCCACTTGTTTTTTTTGCATGTCACACAAAAGTGTGCGGCCACACACAGTCTCACAAATTATAGCAGAGCAGGGTTGACAAAGAGGTCGGCTCTGTTGTTTACTGTTGTCCTCCCTTTTGTTTGTGTGTACGTGTGTGGGTTGTGTCACGCTGTGTGTTCAGTGCGTTCTGGGTGATAAACAGCTCACCTCTGTCACCCTGTTGTTGACTCTGGTTTAAGAGGGTGGTGCCGAGTGAGCTGGAGACACAAATCAAAAGGAAGGAGAGAAATGGAGGGAGTGCAGAAAGAAAGAAAGAAAGGATTAGAGAGAGAAAAGCTTCTTCTTTTTTTTCAAATGTGTGGTTTTTATTTTGAGTGTGTAACCTGTGGCGTCCTCAAAAAGTGTGATTTGGTTTACAGTTCATAACCATTTTAATGGAAATACTCTGCCCTGTCCTTTTTCTTGTACTTCCTTTCCATGTGTCTGCAGGTTACAGCTAATGATGGAGTTATATGCAGTGGTCGTGCAGGTACAAGTAAACAGGCATATTGTGTTAAATTAGGTCAGTCTAAGGGCTCTAGGTCTATGCTTTATCTCCAGTTCAAAAAATAAACATTTTACTATTTGCTGCAGCATGTTTGTTCATGTATCAGTAAAAATATGTATTCAGTGTAAACATTCGACCTTTATTAGACGTTATGGATTAATGCCAGGGAAAGAAAATGAGCAGATCAAAACGTGACAAAAAAGCCAGGCTGTCTCAAATTGCAGAGAAAAAGGGAAATATTAGAATCAGACTGTAGCAAAACCTCAATGACATCAGATAGAGACAATGAAAGCAACTCACAGGAGAGAGATAAAAGCATAGACAGGCGGAGAGACAGCCAGACAATCTGTAGAGACAGAAAATCAACCTGGAAAGAGAGTGTGATATGAGAGAGAGAGAGAGAGGGAGAGAGAGAGAGAGGAGCAGACAGTGGGAGAGTGAGACAGAAAGCTAATGGGGGGCTTTAGAAGGTAATGGACTGTAGATCCCCTGTGGTCTGATGGTCATCCCATTCCAAACCTGTGTACTTTAGACATTGTTTGCTCCATTGTATATTCAATATCCAGATGCTCCACCGCCCTGGGGCTTTTGCACAGAGCACAGAGCTGCACACAGACTCATCCAGGGCAGTGCTGCAGTTTAGTCTCTGTTAAGAAAGCAACCATTTCAAATGTTCGTCGGATTCTGATTTTTTTTTCCACCAGTTTAGTTCCAGCCGGACAGCTGAATGCAAAGATTACTCTGCAAACCCACATGCAAAGAAGATGTCTTTATTGGTGTATATCACAGGGAGACTGCCTCACCAAGCCTCTCTGTGTGTGTGTGTGTATGATGACGTGTGGGTGGACCTGCATGCAAACATTTGTGCACAGCCATGTGGCTCTATTTGCAGAACAACAGGTTAGAGTGTTGATGTAGCTTTTGAATGCACCAGGAACAGATTCTGTCTTCCAATACAATAATCTGGAGTCCATCATTATTTATATTGAATAATCCTTTCCAGAGGATGTTTTCTAAAAGAAGATTACATTTAATATTTGTGACTATAAAGATTTATTTTTAAAAATGGAAGCAGCTCCCTCTCAGTGTCGCGCGGCGTCGGAGTGACTGCTGTTGGTTTGTGTTCATCAAGGAAGCGTCACGACTTTGCAGCATTGCAGCTCGAGTTGGTAACGAAACCACAATCAGTCTGCAGCACATCTGCTGTGGTTTTCCTTTTGTGCACAGACTTTACATGCAGCTATTTTTGTATATTAAGAAACATATTTTGGATATTGTGGTGAGCCGGCAGCTATATCTCCTATCTGCTTCTTATCTAGAAAGCTTTAGTATACTTTAACACTGTTTCCTTTCAGTGTGAACTCATGCTTGTGTTAACCTGTTTGTAAAGTCTCCATTGAGACAGCTGTGCAGTAGCTTTGACCGGGTCACGATATGATTGGTCTGTGAGTAGATTCTACATACCTGCTGCTTTTGTTCATGTTTGTTAGCGTTCTCAACTTATGTGAAATCAACACAGCTGACAACTCCGACAGGTGTACACATAAAAATTATGTAAACCATAAAATCGCCACTGTCACCTGAAGTGTCTCTCAGGTAATCTGTCAGATAACCTGAGAGATACTGCGGCGTGTACTATTCAAAGACAGGCTGTTCATCGTTGTCCCGTGTAAAAGGATTTACGATCATCGAGTACGTGTTGCAAGATTATCAACAAACGTTGTCGTACTGCTTGTTTTTGTTTCTTGTAAATATTTTTGTTTAGCAAGTGTGTTTAGCTTATGATATGAACATTTTGAACCCCTTTCCTTCTTTGCATCCATTCTGAGCTTTAAAAACAGCACAAGAAGATCACTTGGCGTTTCATTTCATTCGACATCTTGTGTAACTTCCTTTTGCAACAGAGGGCAGCTTTGGTTTTTTTTTTTTTTTTGGGGGGGTCATGAGCCGAAAAGGCTAAGAGCTGTCTGCATTTCTGCTAAGTATCTTCCAGCACATTTAAGGGGGGGAATTTCTACTTGAAGCTCTTTAGAAGGCTTCCTTTTTGGTGAAACGGCAAATCTGCTCTGACTGCAGCAGTGGGGAATGTCCTTAATAAGCCCAAACATTAGCTCGGTTTCAGCTCAGTAGCTTGAAGCGGGCGAAGTGGGGAGGATGAGAAAGAGGAGATACAATAAGGGGACGAAGGTGAGAAGGGGGGATAAGACACATCATAAACAAAAAGTGCTTCAGACTGGAGCTACATTAAAGCCTGCTTGTTTCTGCTCTTTTACATGAACATGTTTATGATTGAGAAGCGTTTTCCTCTTGTGCTACCCGTTACTGAGAAGTCTGTTTGTGTTGTTTGGTTAAGTATTGCGAAAGGTTTTTGTTTGTGTTTGTTAGAGAGCATTAGGCACACAACCTTTCCTTACTGGCCTTGAGCCAAGCTAAACAGTGTGACTGTAAATTCTCTTGTCACAAAGCGTGTCTCAACTTGTCTTTGACTATATTACTGTCATCAGCCAATCTCGTGTCGGGTCTTTGGATTCATTTTTGTGAGTTCTGTCTTGCTAATAAATCCAATAAAATCCAATATATCTTCGGTTTCTCTTATCAACAAAGTTTTTCTGCCTCGTTAACAAAATCTTTTATATATTATTAACAGTACACACACGCACGCACACACACCTGTTTTTGTTAAAGGGCTTTGGCAAAGCTGAACCCTTGTTTGTCATTCAGGTTAGAAGAGAAAGAAGGATGCAGCATGAATGAGTGTGTGGAAAGATTTTTTTTTTTTTTTTTGGTGGGTGTGCTCATGACTGAAGTGTGCATTGGTGCATTCATGATCCCTTTTGTGTTTGCTCATATCTGTGAACTTTTGAAAGAGCTTAACGAACACACAGAATCATGTCATATTTGAACTTCAGGCCCATATCAGTAATTTGGAGTTATTATAAATGAAGACATTCATAAGATAAATATAAAAGGCATCAACTAAACAAGGTTTATTTGAGCACAAATAAGTGAAAAATGTGTGATCGTTGGTACTTAGAGGCCCTCTTGAATGGAAGTATGTATTAATATGCTTGAATTTCCCTCGGGATCAATAAAGTATCTATCTATCTATATAATATCTATATAATATATCTGTCGGCGTCGTTTTAGGAAAAACTCCACACATCGTTGAAAAAAAAAAACAGTCCTGCAAACATTTTTTTTTGTGGATGAAAAAGGAACAATTCTGAAGCCAAATTTAATTAGTTCAAACTTGCTGCTGTTTAATATCACAGCTAATTAGAAATAATTGGTTTGTGGATTAAAAGATGCATTTAGTATTGGGGAATATAATCTTTTGTTGGTTCCCTTTTGTCTGTAAGATGTCAAAACATCTTAAATCCTCTTCATATAACAAAAGATCGATGTCTGGAGTGCAACCCATTACTTTTAATCTGACAGATTTCATTTGTTCTCATGCAACAAAAAGCTCCACTTCCAAACGGACTTGTTGTCTCATGTCTAATGTTGGCGCTCCTCCCACTGACTCAGCTGTGACTGAGGCAGGTTCATACACCTGTGTGGCTGTGGGCTCCGCTTTAGGAACAGACTTCACTTTTTCCATCAACAAATCATTCCCCTTTTTGCTCTCGGATTTGTCTTTGGGCCCACTCCCCAGACGGCCCGCGGTTTGACCCTCTCAGTCTGGTGCACAGCTGGTCGTCCATATCTGTTATTCTCTCCGTCCAACTTTCTCAGTCACTCTGTTTATCCCTTTTTTTATATCCTGTTCTTTTTCTCAATCTCTTCCTCCTGTCTGCTCTCCGTGTTATGCGGTTTGTCTCTGCTCTTCTCCTCTCTCTCTCTCTCTTTTCCTATAAATAGCAGTCTCGTGGGCTAGAGGTGTTAGCAGCAGCAACAGCAGTGCATGATTCACATTTTAGTTCGGCCTTTTTATTTACCTTTGCTGGTCTCCTCACTACACACTCCCTCTCTCCTTCTGTTTTCCTCTCCTCTCGTCTCACATAGAGGCATCTGGATCATATTCAAATCACTTTCACCCCAATAAACTCTGTGCGTGTGTGAACGTGCTTCCCTGATTCCAGGCCGTGAACGATCATGGCCTCCATTCATCAAAGAATCTCCTCTTTAAACTCCACCATAACCTCTGGCTGCTCACGTACGACACACTGCTGAAGCATGGAAGAAAGTGGGGAAAGTAAGAGTTGTGAATGTGCGGCACGTATCAGCGAGCTGTTCACAGTATACGTTTATAAAGCGAGGGGACTGAGAGACTTCTGTCAGCAGTGAGGAAAGTTTATTTCTTCTAGCTCACTGACCGAAAACACACACAGAGATATACGGCAGAGCAGTATGTCCCACTGAGCCCATTCAGAGGCTGAAGATCTCTGTAACTGTGTTAAGTCTGGTCCGTTAGCATCAGCTGTAGCAACATTGAACACGAGGAATCCATCTACGATGAGGCGTGAAAGCAAACAAGTGTATTGTATGCCTGTGTGGTTGTGTATGTATGCATGAAGCCCCCGTGCTACAGGAGGGTTTCGGAAGGGGGTTGGTGTTTTTCTCAGGATTGCACTTGTAACACTTTGTGGACTTTTGGCAAACTTAACGTGAGAAAAAAAAGTGTGGGAAACAAGTGAGAGACGACTGTTTTATTTTCTACAAAAGTTACGTGAAAAGTTACGTGATGGCGCTTCCTGTTAATTGGAATACAAGGCCGAAGAGGAGACGGCTGAAATGAAAGTGCTGTCCATTATGGCAGCCATACTTTTTGAAATGAACTTTATATAAACCAGAGAGTGTCTGTTGTCCTTTGTTAGGATAGTTAAAGGTGCCTGTTAAATGTCAATGTAAACAAACCTAAAGTTATGTTTACTTTCAGTCTTGCTCGTCCGTCCTTTTGAGTTCCAAAAAGTGTACGTCCTCACAAATAAAACATTTGCAACGCATTGGAAATTCTGTATTAAACTTTTTTTTTTTTTTTCTTCTGCTAACTGTTTTCATCTGGATGTTAAACTGCCACCTTCAGTGAATTACCTTGAGCGGCTCTCTGAATGTTGATGGATAAGTAGAGACAGAAAAAAAGAATGAGAAGAAAATCACATGAATCATGTGGGATGTTCTGTGCTGATTTCACAGGATGTGAGCATGCAATCGTCATTTCTGCTTTGTGTGTGCGTGTGCGTGTGTGTGTGTGTGTGTGTGTGTGTGTGTCAATCTCTCATCACTCTTCTTTATCTCTGTCTGGCCCTGTGATGACCTGATGAGGTAAATGGTGGTTTGGTTTTCATTAAGGGGTTCTGCTGTGCTCTTTAATGGTAGCCTTCAGCAGTACGGTTGTCAAAAAAGGAGACCAGTTCAATCCACAGGTATTTTAGAGGTCTGTAGACTACACCATAAAAAGCTCAGAAAGAGGACTGAACCTATTATTATACATTTGATTAACCCAGTTGAATATCTTCCTTTCTACTGCTGAAAGTGTGCAACCATTGCTGCAGAGTTAATGTCATTGCCCACTTTACATACTGACTGACAAAAACAAACGATTAGTGGATCAAACAGAGCTGAAATACTACGAGAAAAACAGAGAAGAAGGTGAAAAAGAGAGTAAGACAGCATCAGGATACATTTGTTTCTATGGGATAAACCAAAACTCACTCCTCAGGCTTTTTATTTTTATAATGGGGAAAAATTAGTCAAAGTTTAGCGCACACATGAGTGTTTCCAGCAACAAGTTTTGTCGAGATAATGAGACACAAACCGCGAAGCTCGTGATGTTTTTTTCCCCTCCTCAGTGTTTTGCACTGGTCAGTGGGACTTGGCTTTCAGATATATTTCAATAATGAGGTGCATTTTTGAAATGCAACATGGTTTCCACGTTCTGAATATTCCACAGTCCTTGCTGGGAGTTTAACTCTGAGTCTTGAATACCTCCCGTGCTGTACTGTGCCATCAATCATTCTCCTGTTTTATCTTCTCCTTCATCTCTTTTTGGTCATAGTTGAAGAAATAGTTGATACGCCAAAGCAGACACGAGTGCTTCTGTAAACTCTACATGCTACACTTGTACTCCCTCATTCAACGAGTGCCCTTCTTCCTGTATATTTAACCTTTGTTTTGACAATACCATCACCACCATGGCAGCTACACTTGTTGTTTGTTACGCTTTCTGTATCTGTAGATGCTCAATAAACAGACAGTAAGCCATGTGTCTCATCATACCTTAAATACTCAACGTTAAGATATTTTTATGGCCGGGCTGTTGATTGATATCAGCTCGAGATAATGACAGTGTGCGGAGATTCACAGCAGCGCCTGTCAGTGAACTATTTCATTGCACAGTAGCGCTCCGCTCACTGCCACATTGTGATACGCTCATGAGGATTGGCAACACACCTTTCTGTATTGTGCATCCGTCAATTTCTCGCTCGCACCAATCACAATCATGCCGTATAAAAACACATGACTCACGTTGTTTTATACATCGGGAAGTTCAGCTTGGCAGTTGCACTACAGGTTCGGTGAATTATTCTCTCTGCGGTCAGAAAACTAGTTAAAAAGGGTTCTAAAACGGTAGAATTGTTGTCAAAGGGATTTCCTACACCCATGATGCAGATAATCATCATGTAATCACTTCACAAAAAAAAGTGTGTGTTTTTTTTAAGGTGTATCAGAGAAGTTAATGTTTTGTCCTGGACATCCAAACACTAAATCCCCTGTCTTTGATGCCCCTGTGTGTGTTGGCGCAGGTCTCAGTGTGGCCAGGTGTGGGGAAGCTTTTGAAGCTGTACCTCTGATCGAGTCTATCATAGCAAACACCGTCTCCCTCCACTGTCGGGTTCAGCGCCTGAATAAATCTCTGCCAGTCGTCGTATAATGTACATGTGGCTTCGGGAGCGGTTTGACACACGCTGCCCGTGATGGGGGAAAAAAACTGCACATTAAAAACAACTACATGTCGAAGTCTTTGTACGGCGTAAGTTAGCCTGGTACTCCGCATGACTCTGGAACTTTTGTGCCTCTTTTTCTTCTCCCCTCAGACTCACCGTGTTTTTCTGACCCCTCATAAACCTCCGGCAGCGTGATGTAACGTGCGTTTGTGTATGTGTGCACGTGCTTTTGTGTGTTTTGATCTCGGCCAGAAAGCCTAGTTGAGGCATTATTGTTGACATTACCCACTCAGTCTTTAAACTCCCCCCCTCCTCTCCCTTTCATTACAAACATTTTCCAGATTTTTCTTTGGCCCTTCCATTGACCATTGTGTGTATATGACCGTTTGTGTATTTGGATCATATTGACCTGTGCCTTGTACAAAGAGTATGCTAATGATTTTTGCATATAAATCTGTTTTGTTTTTTTTGTTTGTTTCTTTTGCCCAAACTCACTGCATTATACAGCTAAAATATGGACACTCAATACTTTTCTTTAACTCTTCATCTTGTCCACTTTAAGAAAATAAAGGTCTGGAGAAAAGGGTGTAATAGCACCCAGCTCAGGATATGATTTATATCACAAATGGATTCACAGAAAAACAACTTTATCCTTAATATGATGCCGCCTGCAATTCACTAAACAGCCACCAGGGTCAATAATCAAAGTGCTTTTTAGAGGTTCCACATGTTATATAGTAAAAGGCCACAATGGGCTTTGGTTAGACCATTTAAGGCCCAATGATCAGCAAGCTTCATGGTAACATGATACTCATTATTTGCCGCCATGTCTGTCAATGCTGTTTAATGCTGTTGTGAAACAGCTAATTAAAACAAATATAACATTTGTTTTTGTTATGGTGGTTAAAAGGGGTAGGGACGGTTACACCCAGTCTGTTAACAGTTCATAACAACTACAGTCCATAATGTGCCACTCAGAAACAGCCATGCAGCATCTGCTCAGTCTGACCTCCCCCTCATTTAGTCACCTCACCTACCACAAATTCAAAACCGGCAACATTCACAGTCTGGCTCGTTTTTACCCTCAAGCTTTGGCTGCTGAACTTCTAGGAATCTTACACACATGAGGAGAAAAGAACAAAAAGTTTGAACGCGACCCTGTTTTTACTGTATACTTCACTGAGTGGATATTTTAAGCAGCAACTGGATCGCAGGTGTAGAAATCACATTGTCATCGCTCATTGTTGTCATTGTTCCCGAGGAAGAAAGTTGGACATTTCCTAAACCTGCTTTCAAACTGAGTAGGTGTTAAGTCGCTTATAAACACAAAGGAAGTTCTTTGCTGTGGATGACACACGTGTTCACTCCTTCCTTTGTGACTTTTCTCACTGTGTGGATATTACCTGGACGCCCACAGTGGTGTGCGTCTGCCCTCCACGTGCACACTTACAGTGCTAGGAGCGCTGCTATTACACAGCTTTTTTTTTTTTTTGTGCAGATAATCGTAGCCACATGTACTGTGTGATTAATTACAGGCTGCCTTTCAGAGGCAACAGGGCTGTACATTATTGTAATTACCCAGAAATCTCTCCCCATGAGAGAGTCTGCCTCCAATTACACTGAATCAGACGCGGCTGAAAAAGCGACGTTTGAGTTTTCGGACGCTTTGGGTCGGGATCGTAAAGGGGTCATCGATTGTGCTCTCTGGTTAGGTGGAATGTCATAAAAAAAAAAAAGCAGAGTAAAGGTAACTCTTAAACCCTGGAGTCCTTCTATTAAGGGGGAAATGTTGACTTGAGTCTGAAAAGGTTTGCAGTAAAGTTGATGAAGTGTTATCTGCCAGTTTAAGAGCAGCAGAGAAATGAGCCAGTGACACTTCTCTGACCTGCTTAGTTGATGCACAAACGTTTTTTAAATACCATACGATCTAAAAAGACAACATATTTAGAAATAGTAGCAGTAACTATAACGTGGGAGAATCCCTCTTAAGTCGAACAAAAGAAACTTATTTCCTGCCTTATTATTTTAGACAATGTTGCCAGGCTTAGTGTGAGAACTTAATGAAGAAGCCATTTATCTTCTTCCGTTATAAATCATTGTTAAAAGTTTTATTCAGGCCTGGTGGCATAATAGTTTAACTCTGCAAAAATGTTTTTACATTGTGTTTAAGTCAGTTATCATTGTGAGCCCTCAGTCCTAATTGGACTCACACGCACTGAGAATGACTCATTATGATGTTATACAAATGTGCTTTTTGTCTCAAACGACGGCCCATTATCTTCAGCGACCTCCCTCACACGCCTCCTCCCATCCGCTCCCCTTCTCCTCCTCAAAATCTGATCTTCCCCGCCTCGCTCCTTGTGCTCGTTTGCCTTCTCCTGATCGTCCATTAACATCTGTCGCTCTGCTGCTCGTCCTCTCATCTTCCTGCCCTCATGTCTTCCCCTGCTCCGCTCCCATCTGTCCCCCTCCTATTTATACTTTCATTACATATTTCCCCCCCATTTCTCACACTTTCATCCTGCTGCTCTTAAACTCGGCTACCTCCTGCCACTCCGCTTTCTCCTCTAATTTCCCGAAAGATCCGTTAAAAAACAAATCCTGACCAGCGCAATCAAAATGAACTGTGATAACCGTGTTTTCATCCAGCATTGTTAACTCTTCTGTCCAGTGTTTCTTCTGGACAAAGCAGTGTGTGTGTTTCTGGTTGATGTAAGTGTTGGAGTGACTCAGTCCTTGTGACATTGACATCCTTGTCTCTCAGCAAGACATTGCTGAGACAGGCAGGCACCTCTGCAGTAACCCTAAACCTTATGTGTATGTGTGTGTATGTGTGTGTGTGTGTGTGTGTGTGTGTGCGTGTGCATGATGTTCTCACAGTTATTGCATCACTGTGCCATATAATCCAACCTCCATTTCTGCCTCCTTTGTCTTTTCTCCTCTCCTCTTTTCTCCTCCTAAGTCTGCTACACTTGGCTGCACTTCGGCTGTCAAGGAAACTGTTTTTGTTTTGGAAGCCGTGCTCCTCCGGCCTGTACGACTTTTGCACATTTGCAAAGCACATCAGTTACTCACTATTAGGGCCAGTCCCATATGGAACTCTTGGAGCTGCTACCGATATTAGAGCGAGAAAAACAGCCGTCTGAGATCTTTAATCTGTAGGGATCGATACAGATTTACACGTTTGTTCCATTCGTCCCTCAAATGTAGTTATCAAACACGTGTGGAAAAAAGATACGTAATGAAGACAAGATGGCCACTCAACTGGAAAGTAACTGGGCACGTACATGCGTCACCACTTCAGCCTCTGGAGATAATGCTGGTTGTGATCTGTATAGCGCCCCCTGCTGGTGACAGCCAAAAAGACAAGAGCTAGTGTATCGCATTGGTACTCTCATAAAATACCATTTCATTGGTAAGTAAAGCTGATAACATCTGCAGATCTGTCTTGAAATGAGCCAATGCCGGTATTCAATCAATATGCTAATATCGGCCTTTATTATCAGTCGGGCTCTATTCTCTATACAGTCTGAACGATCAGGGACTGAATATTTCGTTAGTCGTGGTCATCAACAGGAAAAGACCTCTCGTCCTCTCCGGCTCCTTCTCCTTGCTTCCACCCCTGCCGTGCGACTTGTGTGTGCAGAACGACTTTATCAGTTTAACTACGTCATTATTTCTACGCTTGGTGGCTTTTTCTTGTTGCTTTAAAGGAAGAAAAGAAAGCCAAGAACTCTTCAGTGCAATTGAGTGGTTTTCTTTGGTAGTTTACCCAAATCCAGGCACCATTCACAATACAACAGATGTGAACAATAAACACTGATTTTGATCATTTCTTAGTTAACGTTTTCCTTCTTCTTCAAATCGTGCGCGAGTGTCCAGAGAGGGGAAAAAAAGCGAGAGGAAAAACGAGGAGGATTTCTTGTAACAGCGCAGGCTTTGGCAGTAATGGATCCTCATCTGGAACAAATTAACCCCCAAAAACCTGCATGTAAAAGCCCACAGTCACTTGTCAGACTGACTCACAGCCAAACACACCCATCTCGCATACCGACACATACCCGACGCATACATACACGCGCTTGCATTTAGCTTGCTGGAGCTCTTTTGGAGCCTCTCCAGTCGCCTGTCGCTGATTACTTGAGTTTCTAGCGCACGGCTCTATCTGTTTAACTTCTCTGGTTACCCCGTCAGAGCTGCTGCCTACATCAGTTCCTCTCACTCGTCTCAACTAACCAGCTGCAGAGGAAATATTGGCCAGCGCGAGGGGAGGAAAAGGGCAGAGGGGGCACCGGCGGGAAAGGAAGGGGACATGCAGATATGGACGGGAAACGGGATCAGTGGCTTAAAAGTTTTTGATTCATAATCTTTGACGGCCTCTTTTCAAATCTCTTTTCACCCTTTCATGAGCCAACCCCTTTTTTCTGAGTTTTCTGTTTTGATTCAACTTGTGTTTTATGGCGTTGGAGAGGAGTTAAAAAAAAAAAAAAAAAAGGAAGGAACCATCAAAACACACCACTGACGTAAAGTGTGTTTAATATTCTTAAAATCAGTCTGTGTTTGTGCCAAAGTAACACTGGATGTGTAAACAGGCAGCTGGTAGGTAAGAGAGTAAACGAGTGCTGAAAACATTCAACATGCAGCTTTAATTCCCTGATTTTATTTTCTTCTTCCATGTTGATATGTGACTTTGAACTGGTAAATCTCGTACTTCTGCACCAGTCTCTCAGACTAAACAAAGTATTCCCCGCTCCCCCCTCTTCATGTTCCGACCAAGTGTAGCCGGACTGATATCCGCTTCTGATATGTCGCCCAAAGATGATTTTGTTCTTATTTCTTTGAAGTGTTTTAGACTAAACAAAGTGTTTCTTTTGCTTCAAAGTCTGAAGGTTCACCTGCAGTCGCGCTCTCACGGCGACACTCCTCCTCCATGAATCTACACAACGTGGCTCCCGAGTGGGCTGGGACGTCTCTGCTCCCCCTACGCTAACCATCCGACAGGGATGGGTTCATGTATGAAACGTGGTTGAGCCTCTGACAGACACATAGATAAGCCAAAAGTCAGTGTGAAAACAGAGCAGAGAACAACAAACCCAGAGGGAGTCCAACGTTTATATTATAGCTTTAAAGGTAATGTGTGAAAAGTCGAAATGCTGCGTTATTCTGCGATAATCAAAAAAACTCAAAGCTACATGAAGAAGTGGTGCGGCTTCCTGGTGACGAAGTAAAAGCTGATTTTACAAAACATTGCAATTTCCTTAAGTGCTGGTAGACTTTCCCTATTCAATCTTCCATTCTGTCTCTTTACCTGTTTGTTTTCTCACCGTCTAAAGAAGAAGAACAAATCCATAAGGGGAGGGGCCATCACAACACCATTTCCTCCGAGAAAAACAGAGTGCTGCTCTGTGATTGGATGCCCGTGGCTGTTGATGCTCTTTAGAGTGAAACCTTAGAAGTGCTAAAGTTCAGCCTGGGCGTTTACAGTGTCGGCCTGCATTTAAACGAGTGTAAAGAGATAGTCCTCACTGATTATGTAATAGTTTTTTCTGGAGCAGCCTTCCGTCCTCTCTCCACTCAGGCCTGACCCTGTGTGAGATCAGTGTCCGGGCCTCGCTTGGACATGTCATTTATGCCCTGTGGAATCCAGCTCGTACAGTAAAGAGTTCTGAGAAGTCGGTAGCATCTGTTTTTGCAATAATTAAAACCATGAAGCTTCCTTGTAAAAGGTACACGTTTAGACTCCTGTCCATCAACACATCACACTTGTTTGTTTATGATGTGTTAATGCAGAGGCAGTCGGACTCGCGCTATATTAAGTCTGCAACCTTTTGCACGCAAATATCTTAACTGCTCCACCCCCTTCACTTCCCCAGCAGCTTAAAAATTCATATATACAGACATGGCCTCCTCTACAGAAGGGGTTCAAATCCTGAAAAGTTCAAATACTGGTGCGTCGCCCTTAGGCAGACAGGATTACTAGAATGTCTCATGTTTCAAATGAATCCTCCGAACAGTTCAAAGAACATTTTTTCTGTCTAATCAATCACAGCATGACGAAAAGATAGGAAAAGAATTTCTCTGGGATGTTGATGGTAATTGTTGAGAAGACTTTGTTTAGTTCCTTGTAATGTAAAAATAAGTCACACTTACACTCCTACCTAATTCTAGCTGTTTTCAGACTCAAGGTGTCATTACTGGGGTGACACGTATGACAGGAGTGAATGAAGGTAACTTGAGCAGAATTGAATTGGCCAAAGACCATAAGCTGACGCTAAAACGTTTTAATGTGATCAACAGAAAAAAAAAAAAAAAAAAGTTTAACGTGATCAATTCAAAAACATTTTAACGTGATTAATTCAAAAAACATTTTAACGTGATCAGTGTCAACCTTTTGATCAAAAAAACGTGCCTCCTTGTTTTCTTCATGTGACCTTTATTGGATCTTTGTTTTCTGTTTATGGGACAAAGGAGGCCATTGTTGCTGGATGATTATTTCAATCAAAACCACAATAAGTGAATAGAGCTTTATTAGAGTCTTGGAAGCAGGTTACCTCAGCTGACTCAGGATTTGTGCATTCGATTGGAGGGGCGTTAGTCTCAGAATACGAGACAATGACCTTTCATTTTCAGATTCAAAAACAGGCTCACAACAATGAACGTCTGTATCTGTTTGTAAATGTACATTTTTAGCTTAAAGCATGTTTTTGTCCTCCAGCTCTATGTAAACTTGAAATGCCTGGCACGTCACCATGTTTACCCATTGGCTCCAGATTTTGGATAATTCCTTGCATAATGTGATTCTTTGTGAACGGCATGCTGTTCTGCAAAGGATTAACACTTTGGAGGGGAAGAATGTAACATCAGAAGTTTTGACTCATTATCCCCAGATTTCCTCTAATTATCCGTGGATCAACAACGGCTGAATCAAGCAGGAGAGAGAGTGGGAAAAAAAACATCCTGCTTTTTATTTTGTTCTGCTTTCTGTGAATGAGCGGACAGAGGAGGGAAAAGAAGGAGGCAAAAAGGGAGGACGAGAGAGGAGCAGGGAGGGGACAGGGAAGAGTGGAGGTGATGAGGCGTGACCAGCTGAGCAGAGGGTAATGACTGCGCGAGCACATGGTGTGTGTGTCTGTGTGTGTGTGTGTGTGTGTGTGTGTCTATGTTTGTGTGTGTGTGTGTGTTGCACCGCCAGGCACAGAGAGATGGAACAATAGGGTGAAGAGTGAGTGCGCTGCCACACTAATGAGCATTTTCACGATTCTTCCACATTTTATACAACGATACTATACGACTCCGCACTCGAGATAAAAGAAATAACAAGATTAACAATGTCATCAACTTCTTCAGGTAAAAAAAAGAGGCTGTTGTATTTATCCCCACACGTCCTTCAGAAACAACAATTCTTCAGCCACAAGTAGGTCAGATTAGAATACACACACGTGTGCACACACATGGCCCTGGTTACTGCAATATGTAGAGCACTGATTGATGGGGAAACCAAAAACCACCTAAATAGAAGGAAAGAAGGAGGGAGGGGCGGAGCGAAGGGGAAACAAAGAGCGAGTGAGGCCGCTGGAAAGAGAAACAGGACAGTAGAGGAGGAGACAGAAGCAAACATGCAGGGGAAGTAGAGGGAGGAGGGTGTGAACTTCAGACTTATTTTACGACGCACAATGCACATCCTGACTCTCTCAATCATTATCCATCACTTTCTCTCTCTGCCTTTGGAACTTATTTATCAAACTTATTTATCCTCTTTTCAATCATCCTCATTTATAATGGATCCTCCCTCTCTCTCTCACACACACACACACACACACACACACACACACACACACACACACGCTCATCACTCATGCTCGCTAACCATAAAAAGCTGTGGTCAAGGTTTCAGAGAAGTTTTGGTTTATGTGCACAAGTGAAACATGCATGCATTTGTGTGTGTGTGTGTGTGTGTGTGTGTGTGTGCATGCATGTGTCTTTGCAGGGGGTTTGTGGTTCTTTGCAGGAGAGTCTTTCCAGGCTCCAGGGGGGCTAAGAGTCATATTGGCAACATACTTGCTAAAAGCACACAACCGGCCCTTTTTTTTTTACTGCACACACACACACACACACACACACACACACCATACATGAGGCCCTCTCACTGCTACACTGTAGGTCCTTTACTGCCTATAGAAACAAATCAGCTCTTTCACTCAGCCGAGTGTAATGTAATAAAGATTTACAGGTCATGATTTTTTTTTTACCCCAGTTACTGAGCAGCATTCTTCAAAATTTGGGTCAGAGACTCAAAGGATTATCAGAAAGAAGTTGGTCAGCCACATGTGTACAGGTCACGCAGAAAAAAATAGCTCATACATAGCAGGAAAAAAGGACACAGCTGGTTCTTTTTCTATTATTATTTTCAGGCATGAATGCCAGAGTTACTGAAAAAACCCTCACGTCTTATTTCTTGGAAACATAAACAGAGTTTGGAGAGCATAACTGGGAGTTACTGACATATTAAATCCAGACCATGAATCTTAATTGAACACCTGTCTTTAAGACTATTTGGCTGGTAACATCTGGTCATCTATTCTAAAATTAGCTTGGCTTGTAAAACATTTTTTAGAATATTTGTTAATTTCCCAGCTCGTGTGCTGATTGGTCTTTCCTATTCTCCTGTTCTGCGTTGGTTTCTCTTATATAAAGCAATCTAATTCTCTGTTATATAATGCCTGAGAAACAGACAAGTCCTTGGGTCACAGACAATCATATGTAATCATTCTTGCTATTTTTATGCTTCTGATTTCCCCAGGAGAGATTTGGCAGTTAAGACGACATCATGGGAGCTTAATACCCAGAAGCTTTAGATATTATGCATTCAGGTACCCAGTGGCGTTTCTGTGTGTGAAAAATTGGTGGGGCACAACCCCTTTGTGATAAGATAAACAAGGAAATTGACATTACTGTCTGGACTGATGGACCTTTTTTAATTTCACACATATCAAGGGGTCATTTATGGTTTAAAAAAATACTATGCAGAGTGCCTTTTCAAATCTTACATACATACAGAAACACACTCTCTCACACACATACCCTCATATACACACTCTTTCTCCGACACATCTCATCACTTGTCTCGTCATTCTGTACAGCACAAAGGATGTCTCGCCCATTTGTTTGACTGTCTCCTCCCTGTACACTTAATGCATGCAGTGTAACAGTTTGTTTTGAATGGTGCTGGATGTCCCTTTGAATATGGGCTGAGCATCATTCTGCCTCTGAAGCCTCCAATCGCCCTCAATGCACAAAGTTTAATACCTGTGATTATCCCACTGAGCACATACCTGTTCTCCTCCACCTGTCGTCATGCTGCTCAATGGATCGCCTGTAACGCCTGTCAACGCTGTCAATAGGAGTGGCCATATTTACTGTTCCCAGTCCCAGTTTCAGCACACAGTCCAGCTGACTCCCGCTGCTCTCATGTTTTGAGATCCTTTCAGAAAGATGTTTCAAATCTTTGAACTCCATCCTCGCCGAATAGCAAACACGGAAAACAGAAGAGCGCCTTCTTCTCGGTGCTAACTGTTAGCCACTTTTCCTTTGAGAACCAATCCACATTAAATCCGCCATTTGTTTTACCGGCAGTTTGGGTGAGGACAATATCCATCGGTTGGAATGCTCCATTACACTTTACCTCCAATTTCTCCTGATAATTCACGGTTTCAAAACTGTGCTCCAATAAGAAATCCACTTTATTTATCTTCACAACTTCGCTAGCTTTTAAATCCTCCCGCTTGCGGACTAATTCATCGATACTTCACAGGCAGACAGCCAACCAGCCGGTCCCTTCTGAATAATCAGCCAATCAAATCTAAAAGAACGCATGACGTTTCAGTGGGGCTACGAGCTGTGACCGCACTTGTCATATTTTTAATCAGATTTACATTACATAGACAAACACTCTGCGCATGCGTATTAGCACTTTCCCCCGTGCAATACACATTGCACATTGAACTACAGCGTAGTTCGACTGCAGACACAAACTGGAGTATTTAAACTTTATTTTTAGTTAAAAATGAAATAAAATAGAAATAATCCGATGCAAATGACGAACATGCTTATCATAACTAATACCTTATGACATAATATGTAACAAATAATGATAACTTGATTTGTTTGCCACTGCAGGTACCAGCTATCTAGTTTTTCAGAGTTTCTTCATTTCTGACACGCGTTGTGTGGTTCTTCTGTTACAACCATCCATCTGGTGCTGTTTGGTTTTG
>NC_136712.1:6370698-6493198 GCF_947650265.1 Symphodus melops
TCTGCTTTGTCTCGGATTGCTTGCACTAAAACACTGTGAACATTTTTTTTTCTCCTTAATGTTTATTTCCTATTAAAATGAAGGACTCTGTGAGTGTGAGTGTGAATGTGATCAAAAAACTTCAGATTTAGGAAATGAAAACAAGGTTCCCCTCATTGGTCCTCTTTTACAGCACTGGTTGCCATGGTGATAATCCTGATAATATTCCCATGAGTAGGTGTCTAACCTCCAACGTCTGATCTTGCGTCACCTTAAGAATCCCGTTGCTTCTCTAAATGCGCCTTAAATCTAAACGCAGCATTTCTCACCGCTCCTTCCTGTCGTCTCTCTCTGGTTGGTGTAAATAGTCTGTCATTTATATTTCAACAAACACACTCCAGCTCCTCCCTGTGCGTTTCTGCAGACCAGACTATAATTATATCCTCTAAAAGGGTCACAGACATTATGAAACACTTCCAATGTGTGTCGTGATTTAGACTCAAAACACCAAATCTCTCATTTATTTATCTTTTACAGGTTGATACAGGTTCATGTTTTTAACCCTGAAACCTCGATGTAACTGCAGATGATCCTGTGAAGAAAGTTCACGAATTAAGACTCATGGAGGAAGTAGTAAATCTTCTGAGAATGAAGGCCTTTTTTTAACTTTATTTTGTCATCTTCAGCCAGCTCAGATTTAGTTTATTTTCGAGGTTGTTGATGTGCTGAATGTGTCAGCTATAGTAAAGACACAAAGCTGGTGAAAGAAACAACCAAGCCAAAAAAAAACATATATATATATTCTTATTCAAACTGAAGTGTTGTAACTGAGCGAGTTGTTCGTTTCGGCCGATGAGTGGTTCTATTTTCAGTTTTTCTATCGCATAATGAACTGACATGAAAACAAACACAGGCTAGACATGGCTGAATGGATGACTCCTTTTCTTTTTTTTTTTTGCACATGCTCATGGACAAATGGCCACACACTCGCACTGCTTTACAAGCTCTGAACCGCCCACACTGCCCTTTACATGCATGTGTGGTGAAGTATTAGAGAGCTGGAATGCCCATTAAACTTAGTGTGTTGGACTTTTCTTGGAAGACCAATCGTAACTCTCACTGGGTGGCTATGACCGCTACTGTCGATAAAAACAAAAAGACAGTTAAACCCTGATGCCAGTGCTGTAGAATACTGTTGACAACTAAACTGTGAAGGACAGAAGTAGTCCTGATACCTGACGGGAGAACTATTTGTGTCTACATCGTCCTCAAAGGGTCGGATGATACTATCTTCATTATTTTCATTATCTTCATCATTATTTTCCTTTCTTCTCCTATATCTGTTTCGCATTGAGACTTTTCCTTTCCTTTTTTTCGCCGGGGCGTACGTTGAGTTTCCCCTCTCTAATCTCTACATACTCATAATAAAGACGGGGCCTGATAATACCAGAGGAGAAACTAACAGAGAGGCTTCTCACTTCATTTTGGCTGTTGTTTTGGCAGTGTTCGTTTATTTATAAAATGCTTTTATTAAAGTATCACAAGGTACAGCTCAGAGAGATGGAGCATGCAGTGTAGTGATAAAAGAGAGCCCATCAACATACAGGCAGCCTGAGGCTCTCTGGGCGAAGATGAAAGGACACTTTACGGTTTTATCCTCATCCTCCTCTCGTGCTGTTTTTTTTTTTTTTTTTGTGTCATCTAGCACCATTTTCTGAAAGTGTCTGGTTTGATTTGTCAGCTGCATTTGTATTTTATAGACATGTTAATCTGTTGTCAGACCATGGATGTGCCTTTTCAAAGGACTTTGTATTTCTTGGTTACTTACTTCCTTCTCTTCTCATCTTGTTTTAGGATTCTCTGTTAATGAGCTCCCTTTCCCCCTTGATGTGTTTGTAATCACTCTCACTATTTAAGTTCTACTGTGTACTCATTCTATTTTTGTTTCTCTAAATCCTTAGTTTTTGTGGATTGCAAATGAACAATGTGGCCTGTGTCATTTTTTGATGACTAAATAATTGTCCTTTTCTGTCCATGCTTGCAGGATCGCAAGCTGTCCAAATCGGAGCGTCAACGCTTCAAAGAGGAAGCGGGGATGTTGAAGGGTCTCCAGCATCCTAACATTGTCCGCTTCTATGACTCCTGGGAGGGACCGTGCAAAGGAAAGAAATGTATTGTTCTGGTCACTGAGCTCATGACATCGGGCACACTGAAAACGTGAGTACATGACAGATGAAATGATTTTTCAAGATGTTCATGTTCTGTCCTTCGAGGGGGCGGGAATGTTTTTTCAACTGAAAAGTCGCAGTCAAGTCAAGTCAAATGTATTTATATAGTACATTTCAAACAATACTTTTTGTTGGTACGGTCAGGCCAGTGTAAAATGTCCACGCTGGTTTAATATTAAGCTAAGCACATGATGGGACTGGAAGCATCTTCCACTCTTCTTCTCTATGTTTCCTGCTTTGTCTGATAAGTGTATTTCCCAGAACCTGTTTATAAATGATTGACTGTTAGTCCATTCATACAAACACAATAAGGTACTGGTTGGTTTGTATTGCTTATTAGTATTACAATGTAATCTTGGGATAGGCTCTGTAATACTGCAGGTAAAGGGTGCTGTTATGGTCTACCTTTGACTTTGCCAAAATCTGTCATGGTGAAAGATGTAGGTGGAGTCTGTTTGTGTAAAAATCCAACCGCTCGAAGCTCCTCCACCGGACCAGACAAGGAGAACTAGATCAACTAGTCCAGTTCATTAGGACACCAACCAGACCAGTGAACATAAAGCTGTTCATGAAACACAAAAGTCACTGCGCGTCTTTCAAAGGAAAGGAACAAAGATTTGAAAAGTGTCTGGTTTGATAAAGCTGTGCTTCAGAAATACATGTCACACATGTTCATACTTATCCCGCCCAGATAGAAAAAGAAATGAGGAAGGCGTTCATTTTGTGCAACTTTTCAGTGCACATCAACAACAACACGTGCACACACTTGAAGTGGACACTCTTGACCACCTTGTTAGCCCTTTGCTTCTGAAAAGCACTTTCATTACAGACAATGACTCACCTCCAGTTTTTGTTCAAGAAAAAACACACACTTATGTTGTCATTATTTATGTCAGGCCAATATGCAGTTTTCTTTTATTTTCAGCTGTTAAAACGGTCTCTCAGTGTTGTAAGCACACTCCCATCCGAGCAGGTGATCAGCACTGCGTGTGTGTGTTAGTGGGTCAGCTTGTGTGTCTCACTCATTACATGTACTGTATGTCAGCATGTGTTACGTGCACTATGTGACTGACCGAAGGCCTGCTTATGTGCCTATGTAACATCAGCCCCACTTAAAGTATTCTCATTTTATTTAGGCATCAAATACACAATGTAACCTTGTGCGTGTTTAACAAGATGTGTTGTACATGTCACGTGTGTGTGTGTTTGCATGTCGATAGCCGGCGCGTCTGTAAGTGGACAACTGGTGAATCTGTGGCAGTCATTGTCCATGCTGTAACCTCCCGCACAACAGTCTTTACAGAGTCGGTGTGCGCCGGTCTGTGAATGTGATTGTTGAGCTCCTGATACAATGAAAGGCTACAGTAAATGTCCGGCATGCGGCTCACGGCGTGTCCTGTGCTGCGTGACGTGGGGACATGGGCCCACCTGCCAGCTGCTGCTTCTGCTGCAGATTCCTCTCATTCCTGACAGATAGACAGGAGGGGGGGGGGGGGACGGAATTAGGCTGTGGGGAGGCAGATGAACAACCTGACTGATTGTTATGATCAAATACTTTTAGCAAGAGAAACTGAAGAAGGGAGAAGTAGTTTTGAAAATCAGCCATACAGGCAGACACTTAGTCAGATGAAAAGACACAGACATGGAGAAATAAAACATGTTGAAAGCAGGTAGCCGGAGAGGCTAATAAACCAATGAACCACCTGTGACCACAGAGTGAGAGTAAATCCATCAGTATGACACTACCAAGGCCAGTAGCGCCCTCCACTGGACAGAACAAGCACTAAACATTTGTTTTGAAGTACAGTTCTGAGGAGACACTAAAAATCCTGCATCTGTTTTCATTTTTATAGTTAAATGTGTGGCACAAAAAAAAAAAAATCTGTGTTTTATAAACCTTTCCTTTATTTTCGGCTACTGACTGTGAACAGGGAGGGGAGTGCAGGAAATATAAATAACTAAAAGTCAGGAGCGAAACGCAGGGTTTAAATATTTAGATGAGACCAAATGAGTCCCTAGAATAAGAGCTTGCCACAAAACTTGCACTGATCTCAATTTTAATAATGAAGGGGTAGAAATGTCTGTGTTTTACCTCAACATATGCAGCCTACAGTATTACAAGTATAGATAAATCTGCCAAAATGATCAGCAATAAACCTGAATGATAATTTTTTTTTTAATCGTATAATTTGCTCCTTTACTTGAAAGTTGGAAGCATCGAAGAAAGACATTCTGTCACTTGCACAGAAGTTTGGGAGAACGTCCAGTGGACGCATGGACATATATGCACAGGGTCAAGGCTGCAGGGGTTTGGCTGTCGTCCAGATGAAGCCTGTAAAAGGAGACAGGACTGTTGTAGGCTGAAGAGGTGGAAAACTGAGAGGGAGATGAGGAGGGGGGAGGACTGATAGGGAAGGAGGGAGACAGTGAGGATGGAAACACTGACCAGCATGGGCTCAGAACATTAGGGGCCCCTTATCTGTGTATGTGTGTGTGTGTGTGTGACAGACAAAGAGACACGCATGCATGAATGTGTACTGTATGGACTCTGTATTCATGCAGCCATGTGTATTAAGGTTTGTGTTGAAAAGTGAGCACGGTCGAGTGACTGTGTGCTGGAGCAGCGTCACTCCAACATCGCATGCCACACTTGTCTGTCAGCACTGTTCTGACTTCAGACAGAGAGCGGACGACAGCAGAGCAGACAGGCGAGCTAGAGGAGGCTGTAAGGTAAAGAGAACATAGGTAGAGGAGTGTGACATTACCGAAGTCATTTTTATAATCGCAACACATTCCGGTAATACTTCAATGACACAGGCATGCGTCCTGTGATGTGCTGCCTTATAAAAGTCCCTATAGATGTTTTAAGTTGATCATAGTGTATCCTGTAGCCTGAAGGAAAACTCCCTGTTAGAATATGTGAATCCACCCAGATATTTCTGCCTGATAGTCTTGAGTGACAAAACAGTGACTTAGTCAGTCCTTTCTCTGTGAACTACAGACGTTTACAAAGTGTTTTATTGTTGAATAATAAATCCATTTTGATTTGCATTTCGATTTCTCCAAATTGTGGCGTATTCACTTTGTTGAATATTATTTTGGCTTCATGTACAGTAAGTGATATATGGCAACAGCTGCAGCTGCATCACTTTCTGAAGAATGGAGGATTTGAAACCTCATTTTCTCCTCTCACTTAATTATAATCTGGTTTGCTCGAACATTCTTGTGTTTCACAGTAAAACTTTTGGCGATCACTTGAGCTATTTCATTCAGTACATAAACCAGAGTAAGCAAGTTCCTCTGACCTCACAGAGCTCTGCACAGGGTCGGCGGTCTGAACCTGGAGAACTTTGCTGGTGGAGAATGAAATCCTTTGCAGCATCACTCAGCGGTTCAGCCAGCAGCCTTTAATTCAACAGCGACACTTTTCAGATTCACGGTGACAAAATGACAAATTAAGACAAAGTAAAATAATTGCATTAAAAACACAAAGGGCAAATAGAAGTTCCAAAGGATGTAAGGCTAACTCACTCTGCCTGTGATTTACTCTGTGCTTGAATACAGCGAAAGACCTATCATGCAGATTGGAGTGTAATGTGGTTGAGCTCATCAAGAATGAACGAGAGTGAGATTGATTAAAAATCATTTCTCGGAGCTCTTAAGAAGAATGATGACAGAATCCCTTTTCACCTAACAGTTGCCTCTAATTGAATCCATAAAGATCGAACTGCTCGTTGAATGATGGAAAGTGAAAGAGACGTTCTGTCAGGATATCCTGGAATGCAGCAAAAACAAACATATTCCACGCAGTTATGTACCTGGGGTTACTGGGTTTCCTCCAGTTTCATCCCACATTCCAAACTGGGACTAACCAGGTGGACTGGAGCTCCACACCAGCCACAGGTGTGGATCTGTGTGCGAGCTGTCCAAGACCATCTCACTCATTCCCGTCCTGTGTTATACTGGGAAATGTTCCAAACTCATAACTCTGGACAGTGAAGTCAGGAAGTCTATGGACAACTCCCTCTCAGGAACCATGTGAAGAAGTCCCACTCCACTAAAAGCTGTGTACAATGGGATATTTCCATGCATTATGGTATATATTATTCACTTGATGTTGTTAAATTCCCAAAAATAAAATCCTTAAAGAAGTGCTTGATCTTTAAATACCGTGATTCACACATATTTGTATAAATATGATTGAATGTTTATATTTGTTTTCAAGCTGTAATAATTCTGTTTTTGACCATTTCAGTCGTTACTTAGCTCCCATTCAGTTTCCCCATTCTGTCTATCTGTCTGCCATGCACAACCTGTTTACCCTGAGTTTGAAGTGTCCCTTTAAAAAGAAAATATGTGACATCATTCATTCTTAATTAAGGTCTTTGAAAGGTATAATTAACGTTAGTGCTGCTGAATTCCTCGTGTTGCCTTGCTTTGGAATAATTGCTTCCTCTGCTAAACAATCAATTGATTACAATCAGTGCAGTTCAAAGTGTCACCTCATCGCCCCCACTCTCAATAAAATGTTTATACAAGTGAGATCTGAGATACGCAGTATGTCAGGTTTGTTTTTACAAGCTTTTGTAGCATGTGACTTCCAAAGTGGAAAGTTATTGTGTCAAACAATGGGCCTACTTGACCTGGATTCACGTCTGATGTTGTCTGGTTGAACCTGCTGCTGTCCTCATATTCGTGTGCACTTAATCCGTCTCCTTTTGTTCTGCAGCTACCTGAAGCGTTTCAAGGTGATGAAAATCAAGGTCCTGCGTTCATGGTGCAGACAGATCCTCAAAGGCCTTCACTTCCTGCACACCAGAGCCCCACCCATCATTCACAGGGACCTGAAATGCGACAACATCTTCATCACGGGGCCCACGGGTTCCGTGAAGATTGGGGACCTGGGTTTAGCCACGCTAAAGAGGGCGTCGTTTGCAAAGAGTGTCATAGGTAAAAAAAACAAAAACGCTGCAGCACTCTCCTGCATGCCACATGAAGGTGGAGAAAGTGAGACAGTTTACACAAGTTATGGGTTTGCAATAATAGCAACTACTTAACACACACACACACACACACACACACACACACACACACTGACAAAAGCTATCTCTGAGAAACACAGACATGAACATTCTGTACAACTACACAGGCCTACTGTATATTAACATTACTGCCTCTAAAGTGTCTGCTTGTAAAAGCAAACCACAGGCATTTCAAAATCCAACCATGCACCATCAGCCAGTCTTTGAGAAAGCTAGGATAAAGCTATCTGGAGATGTGATGCAGAGAACATCCTGAACACACGTCCTGCACGGACAGTAATGCACACTCAAACTTGAGCTGAGCTCCACATATCAACTGGGCTGCTATTCAGTAGCCTAGTTGCAAAGTTGACCGCAGATATTCTGGTATTCACACTTTCTCACACTCGGTCACATGAAGTGCATTTTCTCATGCACTTCAGGCCAGACTGCTGTGCTTTGTCGCCATTCGAGAGACCTCAAGCATTTGGAGCCTTGCAGAAATTCATAAACAAACACAGCACAAATAACATGTCACAATCAAAAAAATACTCCAAACCTTTAATGTGTTGTTGTTTTTTTTTCCTCAGAGGAATATGTGAAAGAAGAAACAGGCTTTGGGATATTAAAGACTAGTTCCACTCACAATGGATTGCTCCCACTAAAAGCACTTGCAAAGAAATAGTTCCCACAACCTGCTCCTTTTTAGCACCCTGTCCACAAAAGAATATGCTCTGGTTATATGTTCAGTGCTAATGCTCCAATTAAGTTTCTTCCTACGAGCATTTTGCTAATCTTTTACATCTAAATGTGAAGAAAAACCATCTGCACCTTTCCCCATAATTCTGTTTTGTCTCCATAAAGTGGGAGGGGTTTATTTTGATTTGCGTGCGCTTTGTGGATTCCACTTTTTTTCCCCTCCCATTTGCGCAGGCTGAGTGCACGCGAAAGCAGCACAATCCTTTCGAGGATCTGCTCTTCATTGTGATTTGGTTAAATGGGTCATTTCTTGTGTTGCGTCTCCTTTCCGTCAGGTACTCCTGAGTTTATGGCTCCAGAAATGTACGAGGAGAAGTACGATGAATCCGTAGACGTGTACGCCTTCGGGATGTGCATGTTGGAGATGGCGACCTCGGAGTACCCTTACTCTGAATGTCAGAACGCAGCGCAGATCTACAAGCGGGTCACTAGTGTAAGTCTGATGTTCTGGTACGATGTGTGCGGCAAAAAGAGAGTGTCTGTTGCGTGCTTTAGCTGCACAACTGGCTGACTGATGGAAGAAGGCTTTACAGTCAGCATTTTCATTTTCTCACCTCCCCCACAAGCTCTCTCTGCCCCCTCACCTCCATGTACTTGTTTACTGACTGGACAGTATTAATAAGTTGGGCATGAACTGCAGGAGGTCCAGTCATATGACTGTGTTTTTGCAGCGCTTAGTCGCTCGTGCTTACTCTCCCTCTCTTCCTAACTCTCTCGCTCTCTTTGCTCTGTCCGCCTGAAGTAAAACAAAAAGATAACTGTAGCACTGTGTGGAGACGAATAATCTTTTGGCTCTTTTCACCAATACTGGAGAAAAAAAAAAAAACATGTCAAATCAGGGCTAAACGGAACTTACCCCGAGGGATGTTGCTGCGGTGGCACTTCATCTGTACACAGCTCTGCTGAGTGCTGTTATAAAGAAAAGGGAGGATAATAGTCTTGAAGTTAAAAAAAAAAAAAAGTCTGTTCAGTTGTTAATGGCTTGGAATCAGGACAAAACATAAAATCCTTCAAGGTTTGATTTTGATATTTGAAGATGGCTGCAAAGGTTTTTCAACTCACACTAATCTCTCAAACTATATTAAAAAGACTTTTTGACCGACTCCAACATTTCAAAATAAAACACCTGATTCAAGGTTAAGTTTTCATCACATTCACAACGTTTACTAAAAACGTGTCTGACACAAATTCTAAGAGGCTAAAAAATAACCAGACGGAGACCAGGATCCTGTCAGACAGAGAGGATAACAGATGTAATCACAGGCCGTTTTAAGTTGAGTGCTTCTGAGGTCATCACCACAAACGCACTCTCTCCTCTTTCTCTTACACGCACACACACACCCACACCCACACCCACACACCCACACACACACACACACACACACACACACACACACACACACACACACACACACACACACACACACACACACACACACACACACACACACACACACACACACACACACACACACAGTGCAGCATCCTCTCAGCTCTAACGAGTGCTCCTGTTACTGTACCTCTGGTGAACATTAAGATTTAATGGAAACTTTACACACACTGGCATCAATGGGAGGTTTATCCTCCTTTAATTTGCACTTCAAAAATTAAAAGACTTGCCTATTTCAAACAAGTTATTAAGTGGATGTATTCTTATGTTTATGGTAGTGCTGTTACTCTTTTCTCAGTTTCAGCTCAAACGTCTAGCTCAGTCTGAACAGTGAATTTAACTTGACGGGTTTTGTATTAAGATTGCATCTCCGCTGCTGCTCACCACCACAACAGAGGAGATTCTCAGACTGCCTGTCATCCGTCATCTTTCTGTCTCCGTATTTCTAGATAGATTTAAGATGCTTCAAGAACAGCATAAATCCACACTGTTATGTTTCAAGCCGTCCGTCTGCTTCATTCCCTCCTTTCCCTCCCACAAAAGTCGATTCACAGCCTCAATTAGATCCAAGAATATTAAGTTAGCGTTGTGACCTCAGCCTTTGGGCTAACATCTTTATGTGTTTTTCAGGTAAAAGTAATCACAGGATACTCAGTATGTAATGTTTACTGAGAGCAGGAACATTTAGACTGCTCTGTGACAGAAAAACAAGTAGTTAAACAACCTACTTCAGTTGTCTATGTTTGTTAGTGTCACCTGTGCACACACACACACAACCTTGTGACAACAACAGGGAGCCCGAGTCACCTGCTCCCTTTTCATTTCACTGCCTAATCCTCCCTTACAGCTCTGCTCCCTCCATCTCTCCCTCTGTGTCCTCACAATGCGAGAGACCTGAGTTAACTCCTCATGTGTTTCAAACTGTTTGTTTTCATGAATAAAACAGAAAAAAAAAAATCTCTTTAACACATATATTCTGCTGTCTTATAGTGCCCACCATAGCATACAAACAAAAGTTCATCAACCAATCACCAGCAGCTTATTCTAGATGGTTATTAAGACAATTACAGTAGTTCTTGACAGACCGCTCTGAGGAATTTGGCTAATTATTTTTTGTTGTTTTTTGGGTCTATTGTGCCTTTTTTCTATTTTACTGATATGGCTCATTCACCTTGGTCTTCAGGTTGCATTTATCTCACATCATCATCTTCATCAGCAGCTGATACCTGATTTCAAACAGCAGCCTTATCCGTCTGTTAGTCCTAAAAGAATCTGATATTAGCCCTAAAACATTTTAGGAGTTGCAGGATTTAAACAAAGAATAAAACTAATTACTATAATAAATAATCTTTAATTACAAAGCCTTTTTTTTAAACTTGTGCGTCAGGTCGCTTCACCCAAATCAACAGAACACATCATGAACTTATGGAAGCTGTTAAGACATAAGAAATAGGCCTTGGTGATAAGACTAAAAATGTTATCACAATGAAAAATGTCATATCAGTCAATGTCGATAATTATCACAATACATGTTAAATCATTGATTCTTTGAAATTTAAAAGCTGACTCCTCAGTGAAAGTTGAAGAAATCAGATGGCTAATTATTCATTATTCTGAGAACATGACAAACTTTGCCTTTGCTTTATGATGAATGTGCTGAAGGCTGCTCTACACTTTGACATACAGTGGTGTTGACATATGGCCCGTAACTTTCTGGAACATTCCTAGCGTCTAATCAGCCTTGTTAGAAGTGAAATCTCAAACTCTCTGTCTCTCTTTCTTCTTCATCCTCTGTTCTTCTGTCAGACTTAATACAATTACTTCCTTCATCAGTCCTAACTTTGTTTGGCCCCGGACTCTCACAAGGATTGTGAGTACGAGTGTGGGTGTGGGTTAGAGAGAGATGGGGTGGGGTGGGGTGGGGGGTTCTTATGTAATTGTGAACTGGGGGCTGCAGAAGAGAAATGAGCCAAGAAAGTAAGAGAAGACAGGAAGAGAGGACGGGGGTTGGAGAAAGAGAGCAGGCGGGGTGGTCATTCGCTGGAACAAACAGCAACACAAACATCTCTAATCTGGCACTCTGTCTGTCAGTTAGTGAGCAAATGTAAAGTGAAAGGTGAAGTTATCAGTCAGTCAAACAGCCTCTAGTCTACGTGTCTCAGGTCTTTTTAGGTAAGTGACTTTATTTTGATTCATCTCCATCACGTCTTTTCGAGTGATTTTACTTCTCCTGTCAGTGTCATTCTTATATTTCTTCTTCTCAAAGTGTGAGCGTTAGAAGATGATGTTCTGTGTTATTTGAGAAAAAGATCGCTTTGCAGTGACTCTATTTGTGTGTGACAATCGCATCATTTCTCCTCCTGCCTTTCATTTGTTTCATGTTTACTTTCAGCTTCTTTCTTTGCGTGTCTGTTCTGTTCTTCCAATAACAGAGTTTGGACAAATGAACTGGTCATTAAGATGCCGTCTGGCGAGCCGTGTAACCGAACTTGTGTTCAGTTTTGGGCTACTGATGAGCGCTGGACAAACTTTTCAAAAGGCTTTCACAGTTTACTTGTTGTAGGTTAACTTGTGAGTGCCCAAACAGCCTGTTTTAATAACCGTTGTTTCCTCATACGGCCTCAGAGAAGTTTTCACATGGTGCCAGACTTCTGAAAGGGACACCGCTTAGTGTTAACTATCAAACTAAGATATAGTTGTTTTAATTGGCTCTGCAAAGAATGATTAATTTATATAGGTCGATTAGCATTTTTGGGGATGTAATTACATTTGATCTTAGTGTATGTGATAAGTTTTGGTTTATCCTGCAGGTATTTAACTTGTACGAGATACGCAGTATCAATAGAGATACTGGAGATCAATGAAGGATTGCCTTAAGTACAAAAGAAATCTACTTTAATATGACGTGTGTGTGTGTGTGTGTGTGTTCATGTGTGTGTGCGCATGCTTGTTCGTCTCTGCGCTATTGATTTTGTGTCTTTCTCTAAAAGATTCTCTGCCTCCACTGCTTTGTCTTTGTGTGCAGGGAGTGAAGCCTGGCAGTTTTGACAAAGTAGCCATTCCTGAGGTGAAGGAAATTATAGATGGCTGCATCAGGACGAACAAGGATGAGAGGTGAGGCGTGAGAACACACACCAACGCCAATCCAAACACACACACACAGACTATCTTTGATAACATGCATTTGCATTCATCTCTTACGTTATCAAACAAAAGTGATCACAAAGTCTGATCAGAAATCACATCACTAAAGCAAACTGAAGAAGAGGATCTGTGTGACTTCCTCTAATCCTGTTCTGATTCACAGCCTCTTGGTCAGAACTAAGAAGTCCTCTGTTCCCTCATGCCACATGCCAAGACATTCACTGTACCTTCTCCTGCTTTAGAAATAAAACAAGGTCTCACTCACACTTGTCTTTGTTTGTCTTCATATCCTCCCTATTGTCCAAATTCATTGGCCCCTTGCTGAATACACGTCACCTGATGTGATTAGTGGGATCTGATTGGATCTGGTTCAAGAACACTCAGCTGTCATTGTATTGGTCATGTTTCTTTCGTAATCGATTTGCCTTTTTAAGACTCATTAGAAGGTTCCAGTGCATAACATGTATACAGCTGTACGAAGGGTCGAAGCTGTTGCCATGTTGATTCTAATCAGAGGAATGAAACACCACATCCATCCTATTAGCTTATCAGCTGCAGGCCGGCTCACAAGGCACTGCTGATCTTGAACTTATTGGTATGAAGTCAGCACATACCCACTTTTTGTCTCTTGTTTTCGTAGGTATGCTATAAAGATCCTGCTGAACCACGCGTTCTTCCAGGAGGAAACAGGCGTCAGGGTTGAACTGGCAGAGGAGGACGATGGGGAAATGATCGCCATCAAACTGTGGCTCAGGATAGAAGACGTCAAGAAGCTCAAAGGCAAGGAGTTATTTGATTATTTATAACATCAGTGCTTAGAAAAATAACCAAAAAACACTTAGCTGCTCAGAAAGTACCATTTAGCCTTTATGAGAACAAAGTGTTTTTAAATTAACAAATCCAAAAACAGATCGGGAGCTCCCTGACTGACTTTTTTTGCACTTTGTTTGCAGGCAAATACAAAGACAACGAAGCCATCGAGTTCTCCTTTGACCTGAATAAGGACGTCCCTGAAGATGTGGCCCAGGAAATGGTGCGTCCAGTGCAGGGAAAGAAGTGATGAATGAGTGGACAGATGGACAAGTAATGGGAAGAAATGATGGGTTTTGGCAGAAAGGGGAGACCGAAGGGAAAGATACTTGGTCGAATGAACAATGTAGTTTTTGAAGAAGCAGAGAGTGATTTTTTTTTTCTGTGTGAGATGCCTAATGGAAGGGATGGAAGTTTTTTTAAGCGTGTTGGGGTACAAAGAGCATCTGTGTGACTTCACTTAACTCCCCAGGTTGAGTCCGGCTACGTTGCTGAGGCCGACCACAAGACCATGGCCAAGGCGATCAAAGACCGAGTCTCTCTGATCCTGAGGAAGAGAGAACAGAGACAGCTGGTACGAGAGGAGCAGGAGAAGAGGAAACTGGAGAGCAAACAACAACAACAACAACAACAACAACAACAACAAGAGGCACTCAAACCTACACACACACAGGTTTGTTGAGCAGTGAACGAGTTAGTATCGTGGATGTTTGCAAGAAAAGTCTGTTTACTGCCAGGAATTTGAACCAATTTCAATACAGATTCATGTTTCAACGGTTGAAGTATCCCTAAAGGCTATCACTTTTACAGTTTTTACTTTTACAATCAGCATGCAAAAAGTATTAATCATTGGTGCCTCAGTTAAAATGTTCGATTCAGCGCCATGTCCACCTCAGCCAATGGTTCCTTTTCCAGTTAAATAATTCATGTGAACTTTGATTATGTGAATATATATATATATATATATATATATATATATATATATATATATATATATATATATATAATTGTAAACTTGACTTTCCATGTTTTATTTCTATAAGCTAAACTTGTGTTTGTTGATCTGCAGGCAGAGGTAGAGGAGACTGAGGCGGAGCAACAGCAGCATCACTATCAGCAAACCGGCATCTCACACACATGTAAGCAAAACAACGAACACGGTTCATCTTTACAGGACTGAATGAGCACAAAGAACCTTTTTCATAGAACACTTCAAATGTCGCAACATTATCATTGTTTAGCTCTCGCTTCATTCATTAAGCTCCACCTGTGTTAAAGACAGAAATATGATTTTTTATATAAAGCATCTGTAATGTATTATTTAAGATCATTATATTGTTCCATCTTCATAAAAATGACACAGAACTGAGCACCTCTTACATAATATTTTCTGGGCAGAGAGCTATCATGATTAGAGCCAGGAGGATGACAATGGTACCATATTGTCTTTGTCTTCCTGTAAAGCTACAGCAGCCATTGTTTGGCTGCACCTATCCTATTCTTTACTGAAAACGCTGCACTGAAACGATTAATTTTTCCTTCCTCCAATTGTATTCCATTAAAGTTGTTAAGAAGTTATCATGGCTTTTGTAAACAAAGCATCCTCCCTGGTGGCTGAGTCACCTTTTTATGCTTTTTATAAATGGCCAACAGATCCTCTGATGCGTGAGATTATTTCGATGTCAAAGCCATTTTGTAAACATAATTAGATTCACAGGGCTTTTACACACACCAAGTGTCCTGCTATCTGAACACTTCTCTTTCTGTCTTTCTCTCTCAGCTGAAGGAGGTTTGGACAGCGGGCAGAGCTCCTCTGTTTTCTCCTCAGACTCCACGCACCTGGGTCAGCTGACCATGTCGTACAGCGGCCCCCCCTCCAACCAGCCCCCTTCCCAGCCCCTCACCCCCTACCCTCTCACCTCCTCTGCAACCCCTCAGCAGCACCCAGGCTACGCCCAGCCGCCGCAGCCAATGGTGAGTTGTAATGTCACCCAAATGACGCGTAAAGGGATTTTAGTTCCCGGATGAGCACAGCATCATGTTAAACACGTGTGGCGTTGGGTTGGTTTGTGTTGACTGGTCAGTTTGAAGTGAGCCCTGCTTTGGAGTGAAGTTTGCAGTGTCTAAATTAAGTCCTTATAAAAGCATGGTGTTGCGGGGATTTACTTTATTTTATGCAGTTTTTTTGTTGTCACCAGCTAACCAGGTCGACACTCATCCACATATTTGAATACGATTCTCACCAAATTACATTTTATTTTTTAATGTTTAATGTCTCAAAAGTGTCAGTCATTTTATCCTCAGCCTGCCGGATGTCCTGCACTCTTTAATCCTCTTTTCTTTTTTCCTCTCTTCAGTCCTTCCTTTTGTATGTTTAGGTCTTTATTTTTTATTATAGTCCAGTGTTGCATTTTTGTATTTACCAAACCACTCATTTTAGTTTTAAAGTTGTTTATTTCCTTTGTTTATTTTGATTGCTGTCTTATTTCTTATCTTTTAAACTGCGAATGATTTCGAAAAGTGATTAATCGAATATTCACTCACAGTTTCTAAATGTAAAAGCTTTTTCAAAAAGACACACAGGATGGATGCAATATTAAGGATCAACCCTTTTGTAATCCCTCTGTGTTCTCTTCGAACTCAGATTTTATTGATTTACCATCAGCAGCTTTCAGTCAGCAGATGGAAACTCACTAAAGGAGATCCAACCAGTTGCTATTAGATTTGTCTCTTAAACTTTTCATCCGTTGTCCTTAAAGCCCCAAATGCCATCCAGCCTCTGCTGATTACTAAACTGACTGATCGTTGTGTTTGAAGGCTGATGTACTGAATAATTCAATTAGCTTTTAGGTCTGTATGTGATGTAACATGACATTTTCCAATAGACCAGTTTACTCCTCAAAGGTTGTTTATTTAAGCTGCCACTCTGGCACTTGTTATTTTGTGTTTCATGCGTGTTATTTTAAACTTTTTTTATTGTTTAGTTTCAGTCATTATTCATATGGGTTAACTCATGTTCTGTACTTGAAGTTTTATTTCTGTCATTTCTAAATTGTACATTTCTTTGTGTTATTATCTGGTTTATGTTGCTATACATTTCTACTTGTCGTTTTAAGTTGTTAGACTAGCTAACTGTTAGCAGTACAACGTTCAGAGTGCAATAATTCCTCTGAAGCCTTTAATTGTTCAGGAGCTGTAACTTCTATAACTCAGAGAAATATTGATATTAAAGTTTAACTTCTAAATGTGTTCAACTTTTTCATACCAGGATTGATTTTATTTTATTTTTTTAATGGAACGACAAACGATTGAATCTTTAAGTTCTTATTTGATTTCATTGCGTTTACACTTTGTTTTTGTCCATTGATTGTGTTTACAATTTGTTTTGTCCATTGATTGTGTTTACAATTTGTTTTGTCCATTGATTGTGTTTACAATTTGTTTTGTCCATTGATTGTGTTTACACTTTGTTTTGTCCATTGATTGTGTTTACACTTTGTTTTGTCCATTCATTGTGTTTACACTTTGTTTTGTCCATTCATTGTCTTTACTATTATGCATTTTAATTTCTTTGTGTTTGTTTTCCATGTCGGCCCCACCCTCCTCCATCTCCCCTTCCCTACACACAGCCCGTGTTGCGCCGTCATCGGAGTCGTAGCATGTCTGTTTGCGTCCCCCCTTCCTCCTTCTCCTTCTCCCATGCTCCTTCGCCCGTGGCGGTTCGTCCAAAGCCCTCCACCCCTCCTCCAAACTTGTCCTCCTCAACCTCCTGCACCAACAGCTCTCCCTGCATGCCTCTCGCAGCTGAGAGGGACACATTCGCCGGGCGCCTATCAAAGGCCCTGGAGTCAGTCCTCCCCCTTCACTCTGCCTCCTCCTTACCCGGGGCCAGGCAGCGGAGGGCCAGCCTGCCTGCCCTGTTCTCCAGCCCTGTAGGTTCAAAGCCTTAATCTCAAAGGGGTCATATGGTCTGTGAGAACCAGGGAGGGAGAGAAATATGAAAGATGAAAGCCACACTGGTGTCTGAAAGTAGATTTAAGTGTTCACTTTGGTTCTTTTTCTGTATACAGAGAAGTGTCCGCTGTGATGTAGATACAGATGCATGTTACTTGAAGCTGCTCGATAAGGATTGTTAGTGAAACAGCTTGTATTACTCATGCTGATGCAGCAGTTTGTTTTCCCCTTACACTTAGAACAAGCTTTTAGAGTCAAAAGACAAATGAACAACCACATGATTCAGAAACTTAATTGAGTTTCTTGGATGCTTCTTAATCCAGTTTCATACCTCTGTAGCCTTTCTAGCAAGTACATGTTAAATGTTCTATAATGAGCGGTCAGCTAACTCTTTTTAAAGTTTTAAACAGTGTGGGCCGAGCCAGTGCTGTACATTGGTATGTAATTAGATAGTTCAACATTATGTGAATACAAAATAGTCTCTATTCTTAAGTGGATAAATGTCACTTCAGTGTTCATCTAACTTAGTTTGCTCTCAGACACTGCTGTGGGTATTTCCTTCTACACACCCACCTCTCTTTAAACCTCTCTTCCTCCCTCTTTTAGACCACCATGTATTCGATAATACTCACTGACTGGCTTGAGCTTTAACTTGATCAATGACACAAGCGTCAGCTATCAGGAAAACTGCTCATTTGACAGCAACAATTAGCTAAGTGGTTTTATTAAATTAGACTGTAAGTCCTTTTTAGACAGCTGGAAGAAGAGAGAGGACAGGACATAAGATAAAAGAGCAACAAGCTAACGTTTGTACTCATAAGACAAGTCCCGAACACAAGGGCCACCAGCGTAACCTAAATTTACAATTTTACTTTACATGTGAAGGCAACAATATGTTAGATTTTAAACCTCCATAGTTAGAAAAAAAAACATCTACATAAATGACACATCAGCCTTTTTGTCCTCTAAAAATAAGTCTCAGCAGGTAAAAATCCTACCCTACCTTTACACACTTTTTATAGGTGAACACAGACGGAAGCTCCACTCCACATTAGGGAACCAACTGTTAAATCGAACATGTGCAATTTTAGTCATCTCCCTAATATTCAATCATTCTTTTTAATGAAGGTCGAAGTGTGAGCTAGAAAGTACTAAGACTGTCAAAGTTAGGTCAGAAAGAAATTCTCAAATCAGTTTTCCTGAGTGCAGATTCTATGTGATATTATTGAGCCTACAGCCAGCATTTGGTCTTGCTCCTCCGTGTATTTACTACCCGACTGTGTACTCTACCTTTGCTGTCTTATCTTTTGGTTGTCTGCTTGTCTTTGTACTGTTTCAATCTGTCTGTCTTTGTCTGTCTGCCTGTTCTACTGCAGCTTTGTGTCTTTACACTACCTCCTCACTTCAGCTCATCATTCTTTGAGCGCTGATTTGCGTATTTAAACCACACCATTTTGTTTGTTATGATGACATGTCTTCTTTTTGAAATGATACTCCTTAATGCACTATTTTTTCCATTTCATGTTGGGGCGTTTTCTGTGGTTCTCTCTCATTCTCTGAGTCTCATCCTTAAATCCATTGTATCTCATTGTCACAGCAGCATACAATGCCGCACCCCTACAGTGGCGGAGTAGGAGGAGGAGGAGCTGGAGGGAGCAACCCTCTGCCAAATCTCCCAGACCCCTCTTCTATTTTCTTTCCCTCCATCCCTGAACGCCCCATTTCATTCTCTCCTCCCCCAACCGGGCCTCCCAAGGCCTACAACACCCAGAGGCGTAAGAGCACGTCCATCCTTGAGGCACACACGCGACATTTCCAGCCTGCCTACCCGCGCTATGGGAGCAGCCTGCATCCTTTTTCTGGTATGGAGGGAGTTGAGACCCCTTCTTTCTACATGGTAAATCCCAGTTTTGCTGCAGCTGCGCAAAGACTTGGCATTGGGGAGCCGCTGCATCTCCCAGGACAGTCTGATCCAAGCATGTACGCCTACAAAGACATGAGAGCAGAGCACGAGGAAGCAGTGAGGAGATTAAGTCTGAATCAAGCCGCCTTATTGGACCATTACGAAGCAATGGCATATGGAGGTTACCCAATGACTGCCCACCAGCTTTTCCATCAGCAGAGGCAAGCGGCCGCTGCAGCTGCTAGTTTGGGATATGAACCTGTTCCTGCACCACAACCAGCATTCTTGCACCCACACCTTATCCAAAGAATGAGTGCACACAGCCCAGTCCCTCAACCCTTAACACCGATGAGTGCACCCGCGGGCGGCGCTGTTACTTCTTCCTCATCTGATGGATGCTATCCTCCACCTCAGCATGCATCTCCGTCTTCTTTTTCCAATTCTGCACCTCCAGTAATATCGGACACTCAAATGCCAAGTGGTAGTGTGTTTGAGTTCCATTTAGCTGCAGCTGCCGCAGCGGCTGCAGGCGACCCGAGCATCCTCGCATCCAGACTCTACCGGGCCCGGAGGAGCTCCATGGATCTCCCTCTAGAAGACAACACTGGAACAGGATCAGGAGGCTCAGGCACGTACAGCCGCCTCCAACCCGTGACAGAAGAGCTGTACTCGTACGTCAGTCCTGAGCTCCCCCTACCGCCAGGAAGTCTTCTTTTTCACCACACAGCTTTAGCTGCAAAAGACAGAAGTCCAGAACCCTCGAGTGATTCTATGGCCTCTTCTGACGCAGGGGAGTTTCAGTCGCCTCCTCCCCCTCCCCTCCTTCCATCGAATGACTCCTCTGCCGCTCAGTCCATCCCTCACTCCTCATCCGCATCCCTGTATGAACCATTCGGAGTAGTTTACTCCATAGATCCCCAGGGACATCCACCCTCCATGCAGAGCTTTCTCCCTCCAACTCCGTCCTCCGAGCTCCCGCTGGGGGAAGCATCATCGAGTCAGCTGGAGTCTATGATCCAGAGCGCCTGGGCCCGGCACGGAGGGGTGGTACCAGCCCAACCCGATATGACGTACCATGAGTCCTTGCTGGCCATGCAGGCCACAAACCCCAGTCTGGTACTACGTTTAGACCTTAAAAGTTCTCCTCCACCTCCACCACCAGGGTCGATTACTAGTGGAATTTTAATCAGTTGCTTTTTTAGCAAAGATCCACAAACACCTGTTGATGTTAAGGTTATTTTCCAAGTAATTTGCTAGTTTTTAATTGTAAATACAAAGTCATTTTTAATGAAGACGCATAGAAAATGGTGTAGTGGATCCGTCTATGAAAAGCAACCGATTGAACATATATAAGTAATTTGAGCCGAGGTTGAAGAGGTTGCCCAATTCCTGTTTTTTAGTTCCCAGGAGCCCCCTGCTGAAGCTTACTTGTCGTCATGTAGTCTTTGGTTGTGATTTTAATCCCCTCCAGAGTGATTCTCATACTCAGCCTTCAGAATGTCTCACATCATTCATCCCCTGACACTGTTTGAAAAAGTACAGGTCAAGAGCGTTACTCCCGTCAGACAGAAGTATTCCGACTTACAGAGGAGGGTCGTACCCAGACCACATCTGGGTCCAATCAGAACCAGGATTATTATTATTCATTCAGAAGGTCATCTATGAGACACACTCTGGTGTTCAAGCTTTTCAAGCCAACAGTCTAAGCCCCCTTCATTCTGTGTTTATTTTGTACATTTCATTTCTGTTTATTTCAGTCAATATCAGTAAGTAATATTTTGTCTGTATGTTCATATATGAAGGTATATGAGAAATGTGTGTTTGTGGGAGTATACTGTATGAATGGTATACTTGAATTTTTGTTCATGCAAATCCAAAGTCCACTTGTTCCAAGGATAGTAGTAGATCCTTCAAATGAAGAGTATTGAATGTGTTAAAACCTGAAATGATGGTCACATGTTCTGGACAAACAAGTGTAAATATAGTGTTGTAAGAAAGCATCATTTATGAGTGAGAAAACTCTGAGACTTTGTTGATTTGCATGGTCAAACACACAGAAACATACAACAAAACCAAGAGGGCTTAGACACACCCAGCTGTGTAACTATGCAGATAGACTTTTCATTTGTATATTTAGACTCCTGCTGTTTTTTTGTGTTGTAAGTGCTAAAGATATTGGCTTTAAGTCAGATCTTTATGGACGCGTATTGTGTTGTCATTTTCCTGTTTGGACTGAAAGCCATCTTACTATAAAAGGTTCAAAGGTCACACAATCATTAGGCTGCTGAGTGTCACTTTTACTTTCTTCATTTGATACTTTGAACCATTTCCCATCACAGATCTTTCTTATTCACTACTTCTGGTTTTCTTTCTTTTCATTTAGTTTTCAATTTTCTTTTTTTTTTGTGCTGTGAAAATATTGATTGAAGTGACTGTTGATTTTGTTGATATTGATTAAGTGACTGTCTGTTTATTTAGATAAAAGGTAGGTGACAGTTTGTGTTGCACAAGCTCCCGCCACACTTTTTAAAGGTGGACATCACTAGATGTGTTATGTTACAAACAGCCTTCAAAAGGTTCATATCAAGAGAACAGTCATGGCTTTCTGTCTGTTGCTGTTCTGCAGCTTTATCAGATAATGTAGGAAGGACGATACAGCCACATTTGTTTTGTTTCCTGCTTGAATGGCAAAATCAGAAAAATGCAAACAATTCCAAAGCTTAAGACCTGCATCATTTGACTGTTTTAGGCTAAAAAAATAATAATCTTGAAATAAGTATGAGTAATAACTAATGATGGAGAACGTACTCATGTTTTTGTCCAGTGAGCTCCATAGAATATCCAACATTAACATGTAATCACGACAAATAGGGCATATTTTCCATCATCATCAGGAACTGGAAGAGTTAGCCACCATACGAAAGTCACCATTTACACCCTTACGTTTATATTGTCCCTAATGCAGCAGCTTGAAAGTATAAGCAGTGAGCAAGTTTCATTTTGAATAGTTCAGTGTTTGGCGCCAGTACTCAAGCTTCTACTCTGTGCTTCGTTGATGTTTTATCGCCTCCAATCACTTAGGACTTGCATGTGAACAACCCTGTACTTACACCCTGCCTAACCCCAGTACTGTGTCTGTACTGTTTTATATGCTACACTAGCTGTGAATTTGCATATATGTGTTTCCGTATAGATTGTTATGCAATGTGTTGTCTGTGTGCATGTGTGCATACACAAGAAGAAAGATACCAATCAACAGAACATCAGACGTACCTTGTGTTTGCATTCATGTGACCGTTCTGACCTTTGAGCTGCAGACAAATTCTAATGTCTTGTTTTCTGCTCTTGATTTCTCCTCCACCCTTTTTTTTTTTTTTTTTTTTTTTACCCTACAACATTGCATCTCTTCGCCTCTGCCTGCCTCTTTCTCTAAATCTGTCCTCCAGCAGCAGGTTCAAGCTGCCCCCCCTCAGCCCTCTGCAGGACCCCCTCAAGCCCCTGCCACCAGCCAGCCAGCTCCACCCGGCACCTGCCAACAGGTAAGACAGCTAGTAGAAGAACTATAACAACCACTTTTCATACATCCAAACTTCTTCAATCATTTCCACACTTTGATTAATACCACATCCATTGTATGTTTAAAGCCCACAATGATAAAAGACCAAAAATAAGCCCACCATAGCTATACTTGTGCTTATACGATAATTACTCCTATATCTTCGTTCTCTTTGAAGTTGTTGCCCAGTGTGGCACTTTGCCCATAGTGATATTACACTATTCCTGTGTTTTCCCCTCCCAGCGCCGAAGCTCTGTAAAAAACTAATTGCAGCTTTGAACTGCTTTGATTGAGCATGAAATGAATTACCGTTGATCAAATGTTTCTTGCCCCTAATTACACTCATCATGTTTAATATAAGACTTGCCTTTCAAAGCTGGAAACCTCTCACATTTTGGAGAAGGTATTTAGGAAAGGCTCTATCACATGTTAATGGAACTTTCTGAAAGTTATTTTATTTTTTAAAAACATCCTGAAATGAAAAAAATAATGGAAATATATAACTTGTATAAAGTGAATTTTAGGGTTAAAGTATTTTTTTCCCATTTTGCTTTCTCATAACTGGGATTTCAGTTAATCCAGGTTATTATAAGAACGGCATGAAAGTGAACTGCACCTGCTAAAAACAGTATCACACCATACAAGGATCTTTGTGTGCATGTAAAATATTTACATTTGATGTATTTGGTAATTCTCTCTCTCTCTCTCTCTCTCTCTCTCTCTCCAGGTCACTTCATCCAATCAGAGTGTTGCATCAGTTCAGAGCCCGACACATACATCTCTGCCGCAGGCGTATGCACAGGTACAGAAAGCAGCAACACATTTAAATATAAATGGAACACAATAGTGCATAAAAACACTGGAGTTCATGAGGCTACATCAGGGTTTGATTTATCTTCAGACATCTCTGTCTGAGTTCGGTTTTTTTTATTTACCCCACTGGAGATGTATTCATACATGGACAGATGAAGTTAATGAAACAAGCTCCACATTTAGAGAAATCATGGCAACACTGTACAGCTTAATCCAGACATGATGTCTAATTTGTTAGGAGAAATAGAGGATGGAAGCTGAAGTTTAGGGCATGGAGCAAAATGCTTATTAAAAAAATACAACCCTAACTAAACTGCACATTTAAGGTAATTTGATTAGAGGGTTCTTCCAGGCCTGTTAATGGCCCAGTCAAGTGACTGTTAGGCACTTATTCAATCAGCTGTTCAGTCATATATAAGATATTTCTCCCAGTTAACAAGTGACTCATGTTATTTGAAATGTAGTAAGTTCCTTTGTAATATAATTGTGTTCTTTACGTCAGTGTCCCATGATTTGCTTGTCCTGAAGTGTTTCATATTTTTAAACATACATTGTTTGTTTAGTTCAGTTTCTTCTATTTTCATTTCCATTCTTTGTCTCTCTCTTTTGCATGCCGCATGTGTTCATCTCCGGGTTTGTTTTAATGTGTGTGTGTGTGTGTGTGTGTGTGTGTGTGTGTGTCCGTCTGTATGCACGTTTGTGTGTTTATATGTTTCATATTAATTGAATGTATCTGAAAACCAAATATTCAGTTTTGTGACCTCAGTCCGTCTCCCAGTTTAGAACATCTTTACTTTCTGTACCAAGCTGCTCACTTTGCTCTGGTTAAGGTATCATTAAACAATGAAGTGTTAGAAGTGAATATTATTAAAAGTATACATTCTAGAGATTAAGAGACTTCTTAGTGTCATTGTCCAGTGTTGCTGCATTTAAAAAGCAGAGCACACCTGTTGATCAGACTCTTGTGTTCTGACAATAAATGGCTGCAGCGGATAGATCACTCCATATGTCATATTATAATATAATGTCTTACAGACAAACCTGTAAAGCCAGCTGAGCTGTTCCATGTAGAATATTAGACTGCCTTCTCTTGTCGTTCTGTAATAATTGGATAAATAACGACATTTAAATGTGATGCATGTCAGAGGGTTCACGTGGATATCTGTAGACAGCAGCTGACTTTAATTTGGAGTAATAATATGATATAATGATCGAATATTTATGCTCCCAAATGAGAATGTTGACTTATCGTAACCTTAAGAGACGATTTTGAGGTGAGGCGTTCCATACATGAATCAACCTTTACCTCTACTCTGTCCTTTGAATCTGGACTTTAAGGGCATCTATTGTGGGATCATTTTAAGGAGAAATGCATTTTGGCTACAGCCAAAAGATTTGCCTCAGCATCGTCCAAGATAATTTTTCCTCATGGTATGATAAAGAAGAAGTTATCTTATCTTTTGGAGTGTATTGGAATGACTCGAGGCATGTTTTAAATGTTCCACTTTCCTTGTTCTTCTATCACCTATGAAGCCGTACTGAACACGTCTAAAGAGACATCGGAGTTGTTTGTGGTTGCATGGTCTTACTGAACAGTCCTCCAGTCACACAGTTTGTGGTTATTTTCTTGTCACTAATCGGCTCATCCCGTCACCACCTTCAGGGTTAACCTACGTCCTCCTCCTTCCTGTAACTTTGCTGCATCCCTTTTTCTCGCCTTTACCTTCCAAACTTCTCCTTCTTTATTTTTTTCCTTTCTGACCTCCTCTCTTCCTACTTCCGGCCCCGCCTCCTCTTCTCAGCCCAGTGTAACTCCATCTGCTGTTCCCTTGGTGACCCCGCCCTCTCCGCCATCCCTCCCCGTTACCATGCCGACTGTGGCGATGGCCTCCCCTCCCTCTCCTCTGCCAGTCCCTGTTAGAGTGATGCCTACTACTGTTGTTTCCCCTCCTCCTCCTCCTGTGCCCACACCCGTGCCTCAGCCGTTGGCAACAGTGGTGCCAATCATCAGTGTAGTCACCGCCCCGCCAGATACCCCCATGGAAACCCCTCCCCAGGTACTGGACAGTCAAACCCACCAAGTGGATGTCTTGTCCTGTAGCTGATTGCAGCAAGCTTTGATTTATATCCATTTTTAAATTGTAAATTTTGGGTTTATTATTATCATTAAGGTTTTGTTTTTTTCGTGGAATTCCTTCTTGTCCAAGCTTCCAAATCACAATGTAGTGGTTTCTAGAGTGTGAATAGCCTAAAAAAGAGCTAGTCTATCAATAAGTAATCTATCTACCAATGTGTTATCAGAACAGCATGATACTGTGGAACAAACCAAGTGGAATGGTTTTCCGTGCAGCCGAGGAAAAAAAAGAATTGTCCGAGTTTCTGTGACAAAATGGTAACATCCGGAAAGCAAAACAGTTAAAGTTTGTTTCGGTGTCGATTTCATTCCTTTGAATAAAGGAACAAAATAAGATACACTTGAATATCTTTGTACAAGAAGACAGTACAAGAAATCAAAACAATCATTGTTTTCGATGGGAGACTGAGAATTTCTTATATTTTTTACAGACGATATTCTAATGGCAATCACTAACGACTTCTCAGCTTGTGTGGTTTGATTGTAGAAAAACGGATTTATTTCAAGCAGTGTTTTGAGGGTTAATGTAACATTGCCTCTGTGCCAGTGAAGATTCAAAACATCTGTACAAAGAGAAGTCGAGACGTTGTTGAATGTTCTACAAATAAATGATTCTCATGAGAATCGGTCCTATTTGGTCTGAGTACAAGAGTTATCTGACTCATCTTTTTAGGCCTAAGTACGGTAGTCATTTTTTTAAGTTTAGGTTGTTGTTTTTTTCTCTTTTCGGTCTTTTCTCCCTTCGTACCATTCTCTGGTTTTAGCAGTCGTTTGGTCCAATTAGCATGGTTTCTTTATAGTTTAGTTTCCCTAAATTCATTCCTTGCAAGCTCCTGTAGGTAGCATTTTCTCTTACCTTTGTCTCACTTTGATCTTTTTTCATGCTCTCCTGCTGTGTCATCCTTTCCCCTCCTGTTTCTGATTGCACCCATGCTGATTATACGTGTCTATTATTCATGTGCCTGTGTATGTTTCAGTCCGCCTCTCAGTCTTCAGAGCTGTCCCTGTCCCAACTACAGCCGCCTCAAGTACTTTCATCAATAGAGAGGTAACGATTTACGAGAAAGCTCGCGCGTTGACTGAATTAATCAATCACTTTTCTCAGATGATTACATTTGATATTTATAATGCTGCCTCTGTTTCTCAGCGGTCACTCTGAGACTTCAGGCCTGAGTGATGGAAATGAAGGTGGAGGTCGCCATGAAGGTCGCTCCACTAAACGACACCAGAGACGCTCTGTGCGAAGCCGATCACGCCACGAGAAGATCTCCAAGGCCAAACTCAATGTTCTAAATGTAAGGATTTATCCTATAGATCTATAACGTCATAACTGAGGAATAACACTTTAAATAATAGGTTTGCTACAGAGTTATGAGTTTCATCTAATCAGGTTACTCATTACTTTGCATTGTTGCACCTTCTCTCTGACTGTATCTTCTTGTTTATGTTTTTCTCTCGTGTTTGTCCGTGTTGTACCTGCAGATCTCAAACCTCGGAGACAGGGTGGCCGAGTGTCAGCTGGAGACCCACAACAGGAAGATGGTGACTTTCAGGTTCGATCTGGATGGAGACAACCCAGATGAGATCGCTCAGATCATGGTACACAACTGGTTCATTTCCCCCCCACAGAATATTTTTTCTCTCTTAACTGTATCAGCACCTTTGTGCAGAGGATGGAGTTAGCATTACATGCTAGTTAAGTACCAGAGTCTTGTCCTTAGGCTCACATTGAGAGATCTCCAGGTTCCCATATGTGAAGAAATTCTGTAGCTTTGTTGCTGCCACAAGTTATAAACACAAACAAAACACACGCCTTAATGTGACTTTTTTCTCTTTTTGCGTTTGTGTGCAGGTCCAGAGTGAGTTTATCCTTGAGAGTGAGAGGGAGTCGTTCATTGAGCAGGTCAGAGAGGTGATAGAGAACGCCGATGAGAAAGGACTGGAGAGAGACGCAAACAGCAAGGTCAGTTCAACACTTGAAATATATTCATTCTTATCGCTCGTAACGTTTTGAAAAAGTTACATATGAAGCTCTTTCTCAACTATTTGAAATAAGTCACCAAAACTTGTGAGGTTTCTTGCCAAAAATCCACTCTGATCCTGTATTTGATCTTGACTTCAAACCCCTTATTGCAGCCCTGCTCTGAACTGTTTTTGTGTCTGAAGCGTGAAATGCATTGGAGTTGCGTATGACACCCCTCTCTGGAAGGGCTTGGGCTTCACCGCTCCATCCCCAGTTGTTTACAGAAACACCGTAGTCATGTGAATTTTGCTAAATATCTGACCTTCAATAGAAAGCTCTTTAGTAGGTTGTGTTTTTTAAGTCAAATTTTGATTGCTTTTTGTATCATGCATTTGTTCCTAACAGGTGGGAGGTGATGTGGTGCAGCAGATTCCTGTTATATCTGTTCCCATGCCAGGTAAACAAACATACTGTCTAAAGGTTTTAATGCTGCTGAGGCTAAATGTTTTTAGTGTGCTTTGAGCATAGCTTTTAATTACCACAAAATGTACAAATAATACAAAACTCCACACAGAAAGAAACTGAGGACTTCTTTTGAAGCACCCACTAAACGTCCTGGTGCTGATTTGTGTATGAACTGTGGTAAATCAAAGCATCTGACATGTTCATTCTTTCTGGCAGATAACGCTAATGTGTAACTTTAATCTCTCCGCAGACATACCTCCCAGTGCTACAGCACAGGTGGTCCATTCAGCAGGCCGGAGGTTCATTGTCAGTCCTGTACCTGAGGCCAGGCTGAAGGAGCAGACGTTTCCTCCCTCTCCTTCTCCTTGTCATTCTCCCGCCCCTGCACCTCCTGTTGAAAGTGGTAAGGATGGTAATGTGATTATGTCAAATGAAGAATAACAAACAAGCTAAGTACAAGGTTAAAAAAAAACAACCAGAATTGCAACTAAAGCATTTCACTTTGACCCCCCCCCCACACACACACACACACACACACACACACACACACACACACACACACACACACACACACACACACACACACACACACACACACACACACACACACACACACACACACACACACACACACACACACACACACACACACACACACACACACACACACACACACACACACACACACACACACACACACACACACACACACACACACACACATTTATCAGATTAGTTCTATTGGGGTGCAATAGCACACTGGCATTTATTCAATCTGATACCATTAGATGTTCTGGTGGAAGGTCGGAGAATAACAGCTGCCTCTGATCTTCATTTGGATATTGTGAATAAAGCTGCAGTCTGATGCTACAGCGATGCTTCTGAGCCTTTTAGCTCTTTATTTTCTGAATAATGAAACGCTGACCCCGCCTTGTAATGTGTTACTGGATCTGCACACCTCTTAGTTAACAAAGCCGTTTGATTTCTACACTGAACAGACGTAGTGGTTAACAATCCTCCGCTCCTCTCAGTCTGACCTTGACGTGTAATGAAACTAGTGTTACTAAAGGAACGTCAAATGGCGCCTTCTTTATCTGCAAGTAAAATGAGCCTTTGTAGCCATACACTCCTTTTGAGAGAATCAAATATTTTAGAAGGATGGTTGCATAAGAACCAGAGCCACAGCATTTCTCCTTCCCAGATATACATTTTGAAAAGTAGTTTATAGCCTCAACAGAGATCCACATTTATCAGATGTGCAGATTCTTCTGGAGCTCCATCTTCTCATATTCTTTAATACATTTAAGACCTAAAACAATATTTTTTGTTCAACTTAATTTCCTGCTTTGGCCTTCTTAGACATTAACTTTCTTGTCTTGAAAATAATACTAGCAAACAATAAGTATTTACAGGTCCTGTGTGATAAAAGCAACTAAAACAGTGTTGTTGTTTTTTTTAGTTCCTCCAGCTCAATCCCAGACTCCAGGCCAGAGTCTGCTGCTGTCCCAGTCTGCCGGAGCGGTCAGTTTACAACAAGCCTTCTCCGAGCTTAGACAGAACCAGAATCAGTTTGATGCTGGACCCAGCACAGCTCCAGCTTCCATCCACTCCAGTCATCCTCCTCTGCTGCCTGCAGCTGCTCCTGTCCCCTCACAGGCCAGCTCTGTCACTCCTCCTGTGGATGGGACTGCTGGACTTGTCCCTTCAAATCAAAACCAGACTCTGGGGCAAGTTTCGGAAACCCCTTCCTCCGTCCCCTCCTCTGTGTTTGCCGTCTGTCTCAGCCCTCCCTCTTCCTCCTCCCCTCCTACTACTGTGGCGAATCAGTCCATCCTTCAGTCACAGGTACTTTCACAGGCAGGGATTCATGCCGTGTCTCAGTCCCAGGGACAGGTGCAGGTCCAGGGACAAGCACAAGTTCAGCCCCAGGCCTTCACCCAGACTCCGACTCAAACTATTTCTGCCGTGACTGCTACTTCAGCACCTTCAGCAATGCTCACCACCCCTCCTCCTGCCCGGACTGCTCCCCCTGTAACCTCTCCACCCTCCTCAACTTTATTATCCAGCGACGTCCCCTCTGATCTCCCAACAACAGGCTCCCCCGTAACCGCCTCCGCTCCCTCTCTTTCTTCTATCGTCCTCCCCACAACCGCCATCCCAGGTCCACAGCTGGCTCCTTCTGGAGCCAAATCCTCCCACCCGTCTCCCCCTGCCTCCACCCCTTCCTCGTCTGCTTCGGGACTACAGCCGGTGACCACAAACGTTCCTTCGGTTCAACCAACACTGGTCCACTCCCAGCCACAGACGGCCGCCATGCCTGGGCAGGCGCACACGCACTGTGGGGAATGTGACGCAAGGTTAGAAGTGACCGATATGTTTTTTATTGTAAAAAAGTCTATTTGAAATTCCATGTTGTAAGGGTGGGGTGAATATCTATGCGCGGGTCACAAATCCCTCACTGATCTACTTCTCAGGTGTGAGTCCTCCACGGATGTACAAGGCAAACCGGACGACATCCAAGCCCTGGAGATGAAGCTGCGCTCGCTCTTCATGGACCTTGGTGGCGGCGTGACTTCAACCGACATCTTAGCCTCCGACCCTGCTTCTGGAGGCCACGCAGCTGGTACTTCATCCCCGATAGGACCCTCGTCTACCTCCAGCACATCCGTCACCACACCTAGCTCCAGCCTGCCAGCTAATCCGACTCAGCCCCCTTCCAGTTTAGCACTGGGGTCCCTGGGGTCCCCTGTTCCAATCCAGGGCCCAGGAACACCAATCTCCACTCCTGGTACGTGTATACATGGCATTATGTCGCCTGCATATCACCTCCTTTAGATGATAATACAGATTACTGACGTTATTACTGTTTCTACAGTCATTCCTGCTGCATCTTTTGGCCAGACCACTCCTTCCAAACCCCCTTTATCCAGGGTGCCGGTGAGTTATCAAAAAGCTGTGTTCTTTTTGGAGGTCTAGTTAAGAAAAAATAGCAAATTGCAATGTTAATTTAGTTCATTATTTAGTGGTAAGATAGTAGACATGTTTATTATAATGAGTCACTGCCAGCATAGTTTAACAATCCTTCTATGGATCCTTCAAATGTAATCTTTAGGAGTTCAAGTTGTTCTACATGTTTCTACTCACTTTTCTTGTTCTCATCCGGCATGAAAATATAACCTTCACCACAACGACCACCATTCTTACCACTTCCTCTCCAAATCTTCTCTCTATCTCTCTCTCTCTCATTTCTCTCCCACTCTGTCTCGTTCACCCCCTCTCTTTCTCTGGAATTAGGCCAGTTCTCCTACTTCAGAACTCCTGCCATCTTTCCCTGGACCTTGTCTAATACAGGTGTTTGTTTTTTCTCCTCCTATTTAGACTTGATTTTCAATGCATTGCCCTTTACATACTGTGCCAGTGATGCTTCTGGTTACAGCTCCATGTCCTGTCTGTTGTGTATAACCAGTGTTATGCTTCGCTCAGATATATTTCAAACCTAACTGACAAAACACTGAACAGAAAGTCTTTCAGTTTTAACCAGTCTTACTTTGGAACAACAATATTTAATTCTTTGCAACTCGTAAGAAATGATGAGAAAACTCAACAAATGCAGATCCTTCTGTATTAAATGTTGAGTGATGGAGGTGTCATTCTCAAGGGCCAGACTTGTCCTGTTAAAACATTTGGGGCTCAGTAGGCTTGAGGAGTTTGCGCTTGTGACCTCTACAACACATAATCTGTAGTGTGTTCATCTTGTTGCCATGTGAACAGGGAGACGGCGTTTGCTTATGTGTTTGCTTGTTCAGTCACAGCTGATTGGACGACGGGATGACAGTGCAAAGTGGCTAATAGAGCTCAGCAACGTTTAACATTTTGACAACATTAAAAAGGATATTTTCCATTGAAATGCATCGATATTTCAAATTTGTCAGTTTTAAGAAGGACAAAAAGAGTAGCTGTGTGTGTGTGTGTGTGTGTGTGTGTGTGTGTGTGTGTGTGTGTGTGTGTGTGTGTGTGTGTGTGTGTGTGTGTGTGTGTGTGTGTGTGTGTGTGTGTGTGTGTGTGTGTGCTTTTGGCTTCTCTGTGCTAATCCTCACTATCAACTCTGTTTTTCTGTATGTGTATCTAACATATCCTCCTCTGACAGTCCCAGCAGCCTCTGGAGGACCTGGATGCTCAGTTAAGGCGAGCCCTGAGCCCAGAGACTGTTCCTGTCAGCACACACACACAGGTACACAAACACTCACACATGGGATAGCACGATGCTAACAGTCGAATTCAGCGACATTGGTGAATTAACAAATATTCCTCCGTCTCTTTGCACGCCTCAGGCATCTCACAGTGGCACACCTGCAGCGGGACAACCAAGTATGTTTATTGTCATCTTAATCTTTTCATCAATGTGTGTTCTTTATCAGTCTGTCTAAATGTAAAACAAACGCCTTTCAGTTCCCTTCTCTCTGGACGAAGACACGATGTCCTCAGCGGCTCCTGCAGGTGGAGTTAAACTTGGCAGATTTCAGGTAAGATTTCTCTACTCATGTACTGGTTATAAGGTGACATAACACATTTGACCTTGTTCCTGAAAAAACAAATGTATCACTGTTTTATCAATACTTTTCATGAATTAACGACAGATTGTGTCTTTTCATTTAAATGTGTTTTCTAAGAGCACAATTTAAGAAACATCTTCTCGCCATAGGTCTCGCGGGCTGCTGAAGATCCTCCTGTCAAACGCCCGGATTGCACCGAATCCTCCTCCACCACCTCCTCCTCCTCCTCTTCCTCCTCTTCCTCCTCCTCCTCCTCCTCCAGTCTCTCCAGCCCGGAGAACACGCTGCACAAGAACTCCTCGTCTCCTCTGAGAGTCGGAGGAGTACAAGGACGAGATGTCGTCGATGGACTACCCCAAAAGACTCTGGGAGGGTCCCACCAACCTTCCCCTATTACCTCCCCCTCCCCCTCTCCTAAGCCGCCCACCACCATCGGACGCTTCCAGGTTCCTCCCTTTTACCGTTTGATCTTTAAGTGTAGTGAGGACTTTTCTCTCCAGTGTTTTCCCCCACATCTCCTTCACTGATCAAAAACTTTTTTTTTTTCAGGTTACTACGAGCACTGAGGCTCGAGTTGGACGATTCTCAGTGAGCCGAGCCCAGGAGCAGAGCGCTGAGTCGAGACAGACGCCTCCACCCGCTGCAAAGGCCACAAACGGACCCAGTGATCCTGGGCAGCTTTTGAGTCCCGACTCTGCTCACAAAGCCTCGCTACCAAGTCTCAACAACTCTTTTAACAACTCCTACATCAGCAGTGACAATGACTCCGAATTTGAGGATGAAGACTTCAAACGGGAAGTCGGCCGCCTCAGAGAAAAGTATGTGATCGCTCCCTCTCTTCTTAACAAATTTCAGAGCGAATGTCTCTGATGTTTCTTCAAACATCTCATCTCCTCGCTAAAGGTCACCAGTTTTGAAGAAAATTAGATTGTTTATTATCTCCTTCTTTGGCCTAGTACTTAGCTGTCTTCTCCTTCATCTTTCTCCTCCTCCTCCTCCTCTTCCCTCACCCTTGTGAATAAGGTTAACTCACCTCACTTTTCTTCATATATTCTTTTTCTTTCCTATTTCATGAAGAGATGATCAGGCCTCCTGAGAAACCAGGCCCTCCTTGTCTCCTGTTGCTCCCTTACCCTGATAAATCTTCCTCTTTCTCTTGAGTTTATTATTTAGTCCTCAAATTTGTATTCCCTCCGTCTACCGACAGGCACATGCGTGAGATTCAGGCACTCCACTCCCGGCAGAAGGAAGAAATAGACAGCCTCTTCACAAAACTTGGAAAGGTCACTCACTTTAGTAACATAAGTACAGGCAACATAAAGTTAGCGACGCATCCAGTGCATAGTAAATAGACGGTCTTCCTTTGATCTTGGCGCAGGTTCCTCCAGCTGCTGTGCTCCCTCCTGTTATATCCCTGACCGGCAGGAGGAGACGACCTACCAAAAGCAAGTCGTCCAAATCATCCAGAGCCAGCTCCACGCATGGCAGCAAGAGCCCTTTACAGCCAGGTAAGCGTCTGATCCAGTGTAAGAGGTGGTTCACCTGTAGTCGAAAGAAACCACTCAGAATACCTCTACTAAGTGCAGTGGGTGGTTTAATTTATTGTTTTAATGTTGCTCTCAGGCAGATACAAGCTGTACATTTTGAGAAGAAAACCCAGATAGCTGTAAACGGCCCTCAAGTCATCTGAAAACTTTACATCTCGACCAAAAAACATATTTATATTACCTTCTTAATCTTAGTATGACAGAAGACAGCTCATCTGATGTCTTCGTTAAGTACTTGTGAGCAACACAAATATTCTATAGATCTCAACAAAACCCACACATATTGAACCAAAACATTTCTTGCAAAGCTTTTAGAAAATGCAGATAAATTGTGCACATTTTTTTTTCATTTCATTGGAAATAAAATCAAACCCCGTCATGTTCGTGTTGAAAACTGCACAACAGACAGAAGGGTCTAAAACTGTTGCCCTAACATTGCACTGCTCTGTGTTTATGCATCTGTGTGCACATATATGTGTGTGTGCGTTTATCTGCTTGGTTACACGTGCATGCTGGTGTGTGCTGGGGCAGGCTCGGAGCTTCAACATTTCTGACTGCTTTCCCTGTCTGTCTCCCTCTCTGTGGTCTCTGCGTGTGTATTGGTGTGTGTGTGTGTGTGTGTGTGTGTAATGTCTGGGGTGATGGGTCTGTCATCTGTGGTTTTTGTGTGTGTGTGTATGTGTGTGTGTGTGCGTGCGTGTGCCTCGGTCTTCGCGGTGTGTCCTTCCTGCCCTGTCCTCTCCTCCTGCCTGTGCCTTGTGCCGTCTCCAGGCAGCACTTTATCCGCCCAGAGCGTCCCCACCATGTACCCCGGCCAGCTGCTTCTGTTAGCCCCAGGAGGATTAGCCGATTCGGGCGGCAGCACAGTGCTCCAGCCGATCAAACCCTCTCCCTCCAGCAACAACCTGTGTTCTGCCTACACCAGCGAGGGGGCGCTGTCTGTGCCCAGCCTGTGTGCTCCCACCCCAGGTAGGCATGGGACTGCATATTCTGGTCTACGACCGGCCCCACCAGCTTTCCTCACCCTATCAGAAACACTTTGAACGCAGACAAACACTAACGCATGCCGTATGTGTGCCTTCACTCCCTCACAACAAGACACCCCTCACACCTTTTTCTATCTGTTACTGTCTCTGTGTAAAGCAGCGTGATGACTAACTGACTGTTACATTCTTCCTTTGCCTCTGTCTTTATCTTTTCTGTCATCTTTTCCATCTCTCTCTTGTCCGTCTCTATTTCTGTCCAATGTTTTCCATCCTCTTCTTCTTTTTTCTCTTCCTTCTCTCCACCCTGTTTCCTCAACTCTTATCTCCTCTTTTTCATACCTTCCCTCTTTTCAGGCTGTGTAAAGTTCAGCTGGGGTTCGGAGCGTTTGGCCTTCAAGCCTGGCGGCAGGAGGACGCGCTTTCTGAGTACGCCCTGCTTGGCTCTTTGTGTGTAACGCTTTATTCCTTTGCTCTTCTCTTTTCACTTCTCATCCAGACTAACTTAACTTTTTTTTTTTTTTTTCATTTGTTTTACTTTTATTTCCTACCCTTATTTCTGTTCTGTCTTCCATTGGGTTTCCCTCTTGATGAAGGAAGACCCTCTGATATCACCAATTGGTGTCTTCAATAGTTATCTTTATGGAGTTAATTATAAAAAAAACATGTATCCTCCTCTGCAAAGTTAAACAGCTTTCTCATTATATTTTCGGGCTTCTAACCAAAATAATTTCAGACGACTGAAGTTGTTGCTAAACTCAGGGCCTGTAAACAGTTTGCTGTTTTCGACCTACAAACAACTGGATTATATTTGTTGGATAAAACCAATCATGAAGAAAATAAATCTTTATACAATAAGATACGAGCTTAATGCAGGACTCAAAAAGGAAGCAACATGACAAATGTCGTATTTACAGTGCTGATAATATTATCATCTTTACTTACTATTGAGTTGACTCCTTTCTTACTTTTTTTAGGTAGTTCATACATTTCTTAACTTAGCTCTCTGTTCCGGCCCTTTCACACTTTTTGGTTAGGATTAGGATTGTAGAAAGGCCACGTTTACAGTCTAACGTAACACACTTAAAGGCTCTTAACAGTTATTCCACTGTCACATGTGTCTGAGTGCACTATGTGGAGAGTGATGACAGAAAACACCGGCTGTTATTCTGTGACCGAAACACGTTTTGTATCAACTCCAAACATCAGTGACAGGGAACTGAGATCAACGACTATATTTAAAATGCTGAATTAAAAAAAGATCAGCCCTGAGTAGATCAGCACAGAGGGGGGTTCTACTGGTGTTAACAGCACACTAGACGTCATTGAATTCTTCTTTAAGAAAAAATGTATGACTGCATTGTCAGAAAAACAACGTGAGAGCAGCTTGCAAAGTATTGACAAGGATGTCGGTGTATTGTCGCTGAGTGACCTCGACATGAAGTCAAGTTGCACCACAGCGAGTTGTTTGGTAATCAACGAGATAGACAGATGGATGAATGTTTTCACGGTGACTGCTGCCACAAATCATCAAATATAAGACAGTCAGTGATAAGTGTCACGGTAAAACGCCAGCTGCATCACAGGCAGAACAACATCCTCTTCATATCATTTAACGGTTAGAGATAGATGGTGTGTAGTTTGTGCGTTTACACTAACCCCAGTCTCTGTTTCAACAAGCAGACAAACAGGAAGTCAAGCGCAGACCTGATGATTTGACAACCCAACTGTTTATTTTTTATATATATTAAATTCATCAATTGCATTTACTCATTACTTTACAGTTCTGTTCAAATACTGCAATACTGTATTTATTTATTTATTTCCATTTTTTTATAATTAAAAATCTTTTTTCTTCAGTCATATTAGACCTTTATAATGATATGTAGCGTTGGTTAATTGTTTTGTGCTTGATGAAGAGATTTTTGAATGCCTCTGAACCCTCTGCAGCTCGAAGCCTTTCTGCCTTCCTTCCTTCCCTCACTCCCTCTCCTCACCACTTTGTCTCTCTCACCGAGTCCCCAAAGCACTGCACAGCCAGGAGGGGAGAGAGACAGACCTGGGTCTTATTGATTGCAACTCATCGTCGCTTTATAATGTCGGCTCAACTATTTCTATTGAAGTGTCAGACCAGAAATGAAGCGTGCTGTTTATGAGAGGTCTGGAAATTCATATTTTGAATGTTTTAAAGCCTAATTTGGACCCAGTTCTGGGGTGGCCCTGTGAGCTGCAGAGAGGAGTCAGAACCAGGGGTTGGTTACCCAAAAGCTTTGTTTCTCAATATTGATATTCCACTACAGTTAGTGTAAGTCAAATGAGCTTAAAGTGGCTGTGTGTACTTCCTCAGAAAGTTACCTTTTCAAAAGCGAAAGTTAGTAGTTTTTTATCATGCCTTCAATTCATGCTTTAACATTTACCCAACACATATTCAACACCTTCTTTACATTTCACTCAGGGTTTTAACAGATGCACTGTTCATTGATGTTTTTGGGTAACTCAACTCCAAATGTTGTCAATGACTACATTAAGCTCCAGCAATAATGCTTGGATGCATTGTGTTTGGTTGTTGGGTGTTTGTGGGCGGGGTTTAACTCTGACTCTCTCCCAATACTCCCAACTGTTGTCTTCCGGCCACACAGGGAAGATGGTGAAAAAAGTCTGCCCCTGCAACCAGCTCTGTAGTAATTATTGCTCTTTTTGCTCCTTCCTCCCTCCCTCCTTCCATCCATCCATCTCTCCTACTCCGTCCTTGCACTTGTTCTCCCACGCTTCCTCCTGCTCTCTTAATTAATTATGTCTCCTCAATGTGTAAACATGGACCCTCCACCAGATTTGAATTCAATTCAGTCCTTTCAGCTCACAAAAACAGTATTGATAATAAACAGTGGCGTTTCTGTGTGTGAAAAATTGGTGGGGCACAACCCCTTTATGATAAGATAAACAAGGAAATTGACATTACTGTCTGAACTGATGGACCTTTTTCAATTTTACACGTCATTTATGGTTTAAAAAAAATTCTATGCAGAGTGCCTTTTCAAATCTTACATACATGCACAAACAACACACTCTCTCTCACACACACCCTCATATACACACTCTTTCTCTGACACATCTCATCAGTTGTCTCGTCAGTCTGTACAGCACAAAGGATGTCTCGCCCATTTGTTTGACTGTCTCCTCCCTGTACACTTAATGCATGCAGTGTAACAGTTTGTTTTGAATGGTGCTGGATGTCCCTTTGAATATGAGCTGAGCATCATTCTGCCTCTGAAGCCTCCAATCGCCCTCAATGCACAAAGTTTAATACCTGTGATTATCCCACTGAGCACATACCTGTTCTCCTCCACCTGTCGTCATGCTGCTCAATGGATCGCCTGTAACGCCTGTCAACGCTGTCAATAGGAGTGGCCACATTTACTGTTCCAAGTACTCCCAGTTTCAGCACACAGTCCAGCTGACTTCCGCTGTTTTTCATGTTTTGAGATCCTTTCAGAATGACGTTTCAAATCTTTGAACTCCATCCTCGCCGAATAGCAAACACGGAAAACAGAAGAGCGCCTTCTTCTCGGTGCTAACTGTTAGCCACTTTTCCTTTGAGAACCAATCCACATTAAATCCGCCATTTGTTTTACCGGTAGTTTGGGTGAGGACAATATCCATCGGTTGGAATGCTCCATTACACTTTACCTCCAATTTCTCCTGCTAATTCACGGTTTCAAAACTGTGCTCCAATAAAAAATCCACATTATTTATCTTCACAACTTCGTTAGCTTTTAAATCCTCCCGCTTGCGGACTAATTCATCGATACATCACAGACAGACAGCCAATCAGCCGGTCCCTTCTGAATAATCAGCCAATCAAATCTAAAAGAACGCATGACGTTTCAGTGGGGCTACGAGTTGTGTGAGCACCACTTGTCATATTTTTAATCAGAGTTACATTACATAGACAAACACTCTGCGCATGCGTAATAGCACTTTCCCCCGTGCAATACACATTGCACATTGAACTACAGCGTACTTCTACTGCAGACACAAACTGGAGTATTTAAACTTTATTTTTAGTTAAAAATGATAAAATAGAAATAATCCGATGCAAATGACGAACATGCTTATCATAGCTAATACCTTATGACATAATATGTAACAAATAATGATAACTTGATTTGTTTGCACAGTTCTTTCTGATGCTAATAGATGGGGCTGTGCCCCACCTGCCCCTATAATGACCAGTCGCCACTGATAATAAATGACCAAAGAACAAATATTCAAGGACTGAAACGACTGAATTGGAATGCCATAACAAATTCAAACTCACAGTACATGCATGCACATGCACACACACACACACACACACACACACACACACACACACACACACACACACACACACACACACACACACACACACACACACACACACACACTTCCCCTTTTTATTTCCTCACTCGTCATGACTGCATTTCCCAGAGTTCCATGCAGTTTCTCCTCATTCTTTTCCTCCATTTTATTTAGCATGACATGACAGTTTTTGTCGGACCAGCTGTTTGATAAGTGTTGATTGGCTTATCCTGTATATTTTGTCATGTTGTGCATTTTCCATGATTACAGAATAGTAATGGATGGTGCTTATTATCTCACAATGGTTTGAATGATTTAAGAAAAAAAATGTTTTTCTATTTCAGGGGCAGGATTAGATTGAAGCAAAGAAAAAAGAATTCTCAGACAATAGTGAAAGCAGCAGAGGTTGTTGCACAGAGCTGTGAGATTTTTTAATCGTCATCCTTAAATCGAAATAATAACTTCAACACAAAAAGGACTACAAACAGACAGAGAGCAAATAAAAACAGATAGATAACAACAACAACTGAGAGACACATAATGACCTACTGAAAAATTACAGAAGAAAGCTACTATACACAGACAGACAGATTGAGCTGATCAGGTGCATGAGAAAACATTTACAAAGAGAGAGAAAACTAAGATGATATGACAGACACGTGACTTCAAGGGAACAAGCCATGGTTTTAACTTCTAATGGTGAATATGCATTTAAAGCTGCATGTGTTGAAGCACATCACCTCAATGAAGACAGTTTTGTGTAGTGCTTGTTTTCTGTGACGCTAAGGGTTGACAAAAAGTAAACTAGCAGCTGCTTTAAAGCTTGAGTGCCCTCTTCTGGTCAGAAACATGAATTACAAACCGTAGCCCTGCACAGTACAGTCCACAGAGCTAATGTTACCAGCAGCAGGCATTCAGCACTGCTTGTTTGGTGTTGCAGCAGTTTGCAGGCGAATGCTGCTGTACATGTCAGATGTTCATGAAAGTGCCCACATATATTAAAGTATCATATTTTTTATTTTGATACTAGTCATCATTTTGTCCATCATTACAACTAAATAATGTAATACTATGTCATCAATGTGACTTACCTTCAAACCCATCCCCGACCAGCCTCTGTTGCCTTGTAATGGCCCCTTTCATGGTCAAGACAGGACATACATTTCACTAATTCAGATAAAACACAATAATGAGCTTCTGGTTTTAACACCATCTCACATCCTTTGCTCTTATTCTCCCTTCTGTCTCCATCAACAGGGACTAATAGCACCAACGCAGTGAGTGGATCAGGGGGTTTGGGTCAGAGCCAAGGTGGTTCTCAGTGTCTGCCCCCCAACATGTCCGCCCCACACCAGAGGAAAGGAACCTTCACTGACGACCTCCATAAACTGGTAGACAACTGGGCCAGAGATGCCATGAACCTCTCACAGGTTAACTGCAGACTTGTAATTCTTTGTCTTCTGACTAATATGTCAGTCCAGTAGTTGACGTTTCAGATTGTTTCAGGCTACTTTCAAAACATGTGAAGCATTTATTGTTACATGCTGATCCCTCAGAGTACAGAGTACAACTGTTTTGTCTGATGGTAATAATCAGTGTAATGGAAACTGAACTAAATATTCACTTTCAGGGGAAGAGGAGTGCCAAACAGCTGCAGCAAACCCCTGCACAAGGACACAGCTATGAGGTTAATTTAAAAACACACACGTCACGGATGTGGGGCGGGGGTTAACTTAATTCAAATTTGTTACTTGGTAATTTTATTAAGAAATTTGGTCAGATCTGCTCGTTTGTGATGCAAAGGAAGAACCATGACAGTTAGCATGAATGAACTTTTCTCTTCATGTGATCTCCCAACTCTCCAGGTGATCCAGTCTGCCAGTCTGGGCAGGAAGTACTCTGCACCCAGCCAGCTGTGTCCCAGCAGCATCGGAGGCTCCGCCCACCTCCCTTCAAACGCCACCACTGCTACCTCTATGGCCGTCCGTAAGGGCTCCCTGTGCCATCCGCCCGCTTCCTCTACTTCACCTCAACCCCAACCTCCCCAGTTCATCCACTACACTCCCACCGCCGCCTACAGCGCACAATGGTCCGGGCCTGCTCACAGCCTCTCGAGTCCACATCAGGTCCCAGCACAGCCCGGGCCCCTGCTGGTCAGCACTTCCCAGCCCCTCGGCCCCTACCCAGCAGTCTCTGTAGGAGGCCAGGGCCAAATCCCCGGGCAGGGTCCACTCCAGGCTTTCCATCTTGCCCACTCTCTGCAAAAATCTGTCAGCAACCCAGGAGGACCCAACCTGAGGACCACGTAGGGCTGGGGAATGGGCTGGAGTGAATCACGGCCCGCCTGGTCAGAACAGAAAAACAGAGTGTTATACGCTAGATCTGCCGGAGACGATGGGAGAACTGAGGGATGCAAGGAGTATGAAATAAGAGAAGCAGAAAGAAAACAGGGAAAGAAATAAGGAATACAGACTCTGTATCCATCCTTTTGTGCAAGAAGCTGTCACAGAAGCAGTCTGTGATCTCCTTGGTCGGCTGTTTTGGACTGAGGGCTTGTGACAGCTCAAAGAAAAAGTAAATAGACTCATGTGTGCAATGTTAAAGGCCAAAGAGGTATTAACAGGGTGCAGGATTGGTATTGTAGTGTTGCTGTTGTGTTAAGGCACTTATCGCTTGGTCACACTTGTTCCATTTCAGGCATTAACTTCGGTGAACAACAGTCTATGAGGTGGGTCAAACAGGCGACCTTAGAGATATTGCAGAGGAGAGGTTATATCATTTTGAGGGGGAGGAAAGAGGTGGCCAGCCTTTGAAGAAACCAAATTTAGCTCTTGTGTCCACACAGCAGCTCTTATTAAGTTCTCATGCTGAGATAGTCTCAAAGGTTTGAATCATTGGTTCTTTTATTGAGTATTTTGAAAAGTTCTTAAATTAGATCTAAATATCCAATAATTCCCTGAAATGACTTTGGGACTCTTCAAAGAGAGGCTGTAATATGCTTGTCAAAAAGCTGCATACAGCTGCAGATAAAAGCTTTGGCCACATGTGGAAGCCAAATGAAAGCGTGCTGTTGCATACAGCATGTGAGTTTTAGGAAGTGTTTGTTCGTCAGTATTTACAATTTGGAAATTCATCTAAACCATTAAAAGCACAAGAAAGCCCCCCCAAAAAAGAACCAAACATAAATTGGGATAAAAGAAAGTCTGAGCTGCCTAGTTCAGAGTAAGTCCAGCACATGATGGCGTTCTTCACCTGTAAGCCCGAGTCGCGACAGCTGCTCCTCTGTTACCCTTTGGGTCTTGTGCCTCCCTTGTTCTGACAAATTGCTGAAACAGATGGAGAAAGATGGAGGAGAGTAAGAGGACAAAGATGAGCAAGCGCAGCATGTGTTGGTTTTTACGTAAGAGTCAAACACCTCATCCATTTTCCAATACCCACTTTCCGATTTAAAGTACTGAATGGACGTACAGATGCTTCTGCACCACAAACGCCTCCTCACCATCACGACTCCACCTCTCCCTCCATCTCTCCCTCTGTCCGCCTGTCTCTCTGTTGCCATTTGAAGCAATAACAGCAGAAACCTTTTAGAGAAAACGTGAGCGGACTCGACGTGAAACAGTGGCCTTGTTATCAGAGTAATCTCGAGTCCCTGTACAGTTTGTGTCTCAGTTCATTTTTTAGAATGTCAGCTATTATGATTCCATTTTGTTATTTGTATTGTGTTTTGTTGGGTTTTGTTTGGCTTGCTGCACACGCACACACAGACACACAGTACATTAGACACACACACACACACACACACACACACACACACACACAGACTTGTGTACAAACATGCACATTGAGGCGTAGCAGCGGTTTAACAGAGTGACACATTAATGCCTCAGTTCTCATTATCATTAGTTTGCTTTCGACGTGTGTTGAAATGATTGCAATGTACATTAATGTCATAATTATTGTTGTGAATGATTATTATTCTATTTAAAAAGAAACAAAAACAAGAGCGTGTTCTGTGGACGGACCTGTTATACGAGCACATCGGCGTGCGATGTGAAAACACTGTGATTATCGTTGTTTATTCTGAGACAATGTTGTTGGACAACATTGGGGTGAGGATGAACTGTCACAAATCAAGAAAAACAAAAGCAAACTGAGGACCGCTTGGGGTTGCTTACACTTTCATTTCATTGCAAATTCAGCAAAAACATTCTTTTAACAATGTGAAGAAAAAAAAAATCCTTCTGTAACAATAATCGTCCTCACAGTCAGCTTAAGAGGACATTTTCCAAACAATTGCCTTACAACAAGTTATCGACTGCAGCTTCAGTTTCTTAAAAACAGATTGAAAGTGGAACGTGACCTCGTTGCTGGATCATTAAAACAAACCGGGGTGAAAGGCAGAATAGTTGATATTTAGATAATAAAGTAATGCTAGCTATTTTTTCTTAATACAGTACTTATATATCAGACACTTTAAATAGCCCTCTTCTCCCCTTTCTCCCCTGGTTCTGTTAGAAGAATGTGAATGTATAAACCAATGGTGTCCATTTTAATGTACTTGAAAACTGTCTTTAATTTTCTCTTTTTTTTTCTTTTTTTTTTTTTTTTTTCCATTTGCTTCCCCCCCGACCCCCCCATCATCACCTCTCGAGCCTCTGGTGAAATCTGGAGGTGCTCACTAGTGCCTTGCATCTTTCCTGTTGCTTGTTCTGTCGGGGGTTGACGGCTTTGTGTTAAAGTAAGCACACTTGGCAGCATGTGTGGAGAGTTTTTGGGGGTGTCACTTTGAAGTCGGTAGTTGTGATTGGATTGCAGGCATGTAGTAAATGGGAGGAGATACAGCAATGATGACTGTTAGCTCTTGATGTGTGTGCTACAGCTGGTTGGTGGTTTATTCTCTTTGATAATGTAAAGAAGAATGGTTCCGCATGTTGGATTGAAAACAAATTCAGTCCTGAATATTAACCGCTTAACCCTTCTGCCATTCAAGCGTATGAGATTGGCCACTGCAGGTCGAAACACAGGAGACTGTGACTTTGGCCCAGTTACTACACCCAAGATTAAAGATGGAGGGAATAAAAGAGTTTATCAGTGACATTTCTTTCAGGGTTTTTACATGTAGATATTGGAGGAAAAGAGGTGTGTTTATATTTTTTTCAGGAGGGAGTTGTTGAAGATTGTATTTGAAGCTTGGACCATTCTGTACTTTAGGCACCGGCCCACACAGGAGCAGGATTCAGTCAGCAACAGGACAAATCGGTAATCAAAGTTACTTCATCTGTTAGCTTTGACTATCTCTCGTTTTCATGATATCTTTACCAAAAAGTAACGATGATGTGACCTCTGGATTGGAGTTGTGAATTGTTGTTCCATTCAGTGAACAGGAAGTGCTTTTACCGAGGCACATCTATCAGAAACTTTACTGTAAAATTACATCAGCAAAGCGGGTTCAAAGTGGGCCCAACTCCACTGAAAAGTTTTTTGTACATTTTTATTTCTAAAGGAGCAACAATCCATGCAAACACAAACATGTTAAGGTATCTTTTATTAGAATTTTGACACTAAACACTCAACTATTTGATTGATTTTGTTGGGTGTTTGCAACAGTTATGATTGACAGTGAGAAAACATGTCTCCATCTGATTTCTGATTGGTGCACAGATGAAGATTTATCCCTCAGAGCTCAACCCATTTTGAAATCAGCAAGAATTTTCACCTGTAAAGTAGCCCAAACTTCCCAAACACTCCAGGAATTCTAGGAATGTTTTCAGTGTCAAATGCAGCATAAAGACTGCAAAGTTGCAGGAGCCATAATGATTCCAAGTACAACTCATTTTTTATCCCACGAGGAACACGTTGGCTGTCTTACATTTTATTATCCAAAAGCATTTAAAAAGCCGCAGAGCTTGCGCGTCTTTTTAACGGAGGTCGTAGCCTAATCATCTCGGATTTGCTACTTCGGAACAAAAAGCACAAAAGCAGAACTGTCTGTTTTACAATCTACTCCCACTGTATACAGCAGGTATGCAGCCGCACCTTTGGGTCACAAAGAGAAGAAAAAGTATTTTAAGACGGGGGCGTCACTGTGCTCCAGGCTGTGTTGGTGGTGGTTTTGATGATTGTGATGATGGTATTGGAAGTGATAATGGAGTTCTGGCAGTGATGGATTCAAGGCCTTAGACACCCTGTCCTTGTTTTTTCTTTTTATCAGAAACATGTCTGGTACAAACTTAGACATTCACTTATCTATTGATTTGCTGGGAATAGGTTTTACTTTGTACAAAACAAACAAACATTTGCCTGTTTCTCTTGAGACATTTTCCATTTCTCGTGAATAACAATGCAACATTTTTACTAGGCACGTTTGGTTGAAGCTGTGAATAATCATTGAGCCTTTTTGCTTTAGTTAAGAGCATTCTGTTCTTTGTGATCTGTTGGAAGAAGTCAAACCTTTAATAATGCCATTTGACTAAGTGGAGCAGAAACAGAGGACAGAATACAAAAACAAAAGAGTGTATTAACCTGCTTTTTCTCACTGGAGCTGCTTTGACAGGTAACCACCTGGATATTCATGTTTTCATTGCTCTAGCCTCGAATGATTTCCACAGTAGAAGTTTGATGCTTTTTTGCCGTGTTTATACGTCATTACTACACAGAATAAATAAAGCAATGCAATATTATTTAAAGTTACAGTTTGCAAAGATTACAGATGGGTTCAAAGATATGCCCTTGCTGTTAGACTCTTATCTTTAAAGCCCTATCAGTTGTTGTGAAGTTGTTTCAGAGTTGTGATGGAGGGGTTCTACTGTGAAAGGCTTGGGAGTAATTTAGTTTGGGCACTCTTATTGTGAAGTATCATGAAGGTCTCCTTCCCCGTCTCATGCAGTGTAGCAATGGTTGTTTTGTTTTTTTTACTCGCATTACATTCAGTTTTTGCCTGTTTGGGGCTTATCTTTTCTGCTTTTGACTGTAGAAGTGCCCACGTGTACAAAATGCCTTTCAGATCAACACACACACACACACACACACACACACACACACACACACACACACACACACACACACACACACACACACAGTGCATAACCTTGCTGTTTCACATTGCTCTTTACTGTGGATTGTTGATTTTCGAGCACAGCGACTAGTTCTCCTACAGACTGTTACTGAAAACATGTTGATTATGTTTCTGCTCTCACTGATGTTTTATATTTTATTTGTTTTATCAGCAGTTTTAATGTCTCTAGTGGCACCTAACTTAATTCAGTGGTTTCATTTTTTCTGTAACGTGTTTGACATTGTACAAAGTGGTCGAATAAAAAAAAACAAGAATGAATGAATGACAGAAAATCAAAAAGATACATGTAGGGAGTCATCGGCAGCCTTTTCAAGGTATGTTTTGCACTAAGTATAGAGTGTTCAAGCTTCATATTGAAAAAGAGTTTGCGCTTTGCGCTACAAAACAATTTGTTACTTTATTTGTAAAAACTTAATGAATAAAAGTTGTTCAAATTAATCTGAGAGACTGGACTTTCAATTTAGTATGAAAACAGGAGTGAAATTAAACAATATCTCTGTCCTGTGCTTTTAAATGTATTTTTTTTACAGGTCGATGGGTCATGATGAATGACTAAAATATATGAGATATGGAGAGACAGGCAGTGACACAGATAGTTAGAACTGTACACCATAGAAGTTTTTTTTTTTTTAAGTTTTTCTTCTGCTTTTTATTTCTGTTAAGAGACTTTTTAAGACATCTCATATTATGTATACAATGATTCTAAAAACATTTAAATTCAGCTAAATTTTCTGTTATAAAAAACTTACAAATGGTTACAATGTCAGTAAATGTAAAATAAATAACATTAAATGAATCCTCTCGACAGCACAGTGTTAAACGAACATTTTACAGATTTAGAATTACATTTATGAATTTGTCATTTGAATGGTTTTCAACAGTTGTAGTTACTTTTCATCATTCATAATTTAGACCTACAGATAAAGCGTGCAAAAGATACTAAGCACCACAAAAGGAGGAAAGTTGCAGCTTTTACCAAGTGATGGGGAACAACTTCAGAAAAGAATTGCAAGACAGAAACTTATTGGAATCATAAATATAACCAGTACCTATCCTGTCCACAAGGCGGCAGCACCCATCATCATTAACTTCATTGCATTTATTGGTCTGTGTCCTGTTATCCAGATACATTAAAATATGTCTTGCTTCAAGGCCAATCAGGAAACAGCTCGTTGTGAGGTGTGAAGCTGCATTTCCTATCTGTTTCCATGGAAACAATGAAAACAGCAGTGGCCCAGAGAAAAAGAGGCCAGAGGAAGGAAGCGGGGAAGGAAAATGAGACTTATAGTGTTACACTACAACAATACATTTCCATCATGCAGTTTTCCTGCTATGATATAAAGACTGCACTGCAAAAAATGACACACCTTTGGATTAGATTTGAATAGGCTTTGTTCTTCAAGTTAGTTAAATGCTTCTATTGATTTGGAATTATTTAACAATATGTGGCAAAAATATATTGCATAATAGATGTTTAATCCTGCACAGCCTGTTCTAAGGTTAAAAAAACGGGAATAAAATTCTGATTTTTCCAAATAGTAATTTTTTTTAGTGTTGTGTTGGATTCGCAGGAGTCTGTGAACCACAGCCAAATACAGGGTTAACAGGTGCACCCCTGTGGAGGTTTGCAAGTGTCTATCTGTCCGTCATAAAGCCTTCTCTGTTCTATTACATTCAGTTAAAACTAAAGATCAGAAGGGTTGCAGAGAAAATGGGACATTCTGAGAGAAACCAAACCCAGAAATCCAAACGCACATGCACACATACACATGCACACACACATGGTTTCCTGGATCCCCTACAAAGTATCACATCCCCCTTTTACACACCACAAACACACTGTGTTGTGTCAGAGGTGACGTATTTAAACTCGTTTCACAAGCGCATGCTTTTTCTGCTTGAAATTGCTCCTTTTAGAGATGCAACAATTGGGAAAATCAGTGGAATAATGGAATTCCCCATGGCCTGAGAACAAGAGTGACCATCAGAAACAGGGGTGAATTATTAACAGTCATCCCAAGCACCATTAAACACGAAACAGAGCTTGAATAATGGATTTAAATATGAGTTAAGGAGAGGTTCAATAAGACCTGAAGGGATATGACACATGCACACAAATGACACAAAAACAATCCCAACAGAATTACACATAAATACAGGACATGGACCCTTTAAGTTCTGTACAACCACAGTCACACACTTGTTTACTTGTCCGAAGAAGGATTGATTTACAGGAATGAGGGAATGAAATAAGTGATCAAGCTTTTATTTTTTACCTTAACGAGGAGAAAAGACCTTAACATTACATAAAATCTACTTAAATAATTATTAAATTGTGCACAGTAAGTGTCTCTTCTTTATCCTTTTGGTCGTGACCAATTAGTGAACCCACATGACAATGGCTTTGTCTCTATGGCAGCATGAAATGAAAGGACACTGTGACACAGTAAAAAAGAGAGGAGATAAGTGAGGGAGAGAGAAGGTGATGAAGAGAAGGGGGGGGTCTTCAGATGTCGCCTGTGATATTTACAGTCTATCAGGATGTCACCTGTGTGGGAGATGGCACAAACGCACAGACTGCAGATGGAAAGAACAGCCAGCTCTGTGCTCTAGTTTATGAAAATGTTACAAAAATTAACTTGATAAACCATTTTAATACGGCACAACTTCATCTGAAATTCAGGAAAGTCAAAAATATGAAACATTTGAGTTTAATTCTTGTTCTTACTAACTTTTATTTGAGAGCATGTTCATAGTTAGATGAAATGGGGCATGACTGAGAAGATTGGTTTTCTCTAAACAACTCCACAATGTTGAAATGTGTTGTAAAACTATTATATCACACACTGTTTAACAGTACACTATAAGTGAAATAAATTAAATAAGCTGTTGTATTGTGTTGAGTGTGTAACCTTCAGATACCTCAACTGTTAGCTTCATTGTTAACTAAACAGAAATGGCACAAGGTGATATTATCATAACAAGAAAACCTTCACTACAATGGTATCATGTAGCAAGGCCAATTACTGATTGTTCTAATATACACAAACTTAGAAAAATGCTTCTTACATAACCTTTCTAGCTGACTGAGAGTTTCCACGTCAGCCTGAGGAAGAACTGTGTGTATATGTGTGTTTACTAAACAGTGGTCAGCCATGCACTTCTTGACCCTTCAAAGACACTGTCAGGTTTTGGAATTAAGTATTTGTCAAGTAGTGGCAGGTGGCGAAAACTGAATATAAAAATATATTTAATCTCTAACTTGTGGATTTTATTTAAGAAAAGACATAGTCCACTATATTTCACCAAGGCATTTGAAGTCAACAGTGGTAATTGTTTCTTGTATTTCTTCACTATCATAGACGCATTATTTTACCAATTAAAATATGTTCTTTCTAGCTAGCTTCACCTGTCCTTGAATAAGACATTTCACCATAAACTACAGCTAGTTTTTTTATTAATCTGAAGGTTTATACTATGCAGCAGTGATGATGTAGGAACCTCCCTGTGTGTGGTGTAATCATGGAGCACAGGCTTCAGGTTTATTCTGGGCAATGTGGGCTCCTGAGTCAGAACTGGTTTCTGCCCATGTTTACTTTGGTTGCAGAGCATCTTTGTCTGTTAAGACGGCCCTGCTTAACGACGAGGTTTTAAGGATGCACAAGTTTGTCTGCAGGCCGAGTGTTAGTATCTGAAGTTTTGTGTGTTGATGTGTATTTGGGCGCATTTGATTCTAAATAAGCCTCGTCCTGTAAATTAAGTATTTTTCCGTCCACATGTGGCTGTGACAGTGTGTGTTCTTGTTCTGCTCTGTGTGTTTGTTTGTTTCAGCGTAAACGGAGTTTGTGTGTGTTTAAACAGAGCAGGGGAGATGGAGTGTAGCTGAACACAAACAAACACTGTGTATCTCTATATACATCAACCTTCGTCACCAAATGAGGGTCAGCAGTTTGTTCTCAACACTTTGTCCTGCCAAAGTGCACTTGTGCAAGTAATTGAGCCTCTCATTGCTCTCAATTTAAGTGGTAATAGTTTTTGTGAATATGCCTCTGACAAAAATAAGTGAGTTTAGAGTGTACTTGATTCAACTGTTCTGCAAATTTTTAACAAGGGAGAAGCCCTCAATGCATTGAACCATCTGAAACGTTATCTTTTTAGAGAGTGAGAAGTCTGTTATTATGATAGCGAAGAAATGAAAGTAGGAAGACTTTCAGCACCTCATCTGAGCTTGCTTATTTTACACGAATCAACAATTTTTTTTTTTTTAATTCTTGATAACCTTAAAAATCCAAACATAGTTGTCAATGGTGGAACACCCTGCAGCATTGAAAGAAATAACACTAACAAACTTGGTTGTAAAACATCTCCTTCAAGGTTTGCTGTAAAACAGCAAATTATGAGCCTACTGATATATTGTGTGTAAGAGCAACTGTAACGGGCGCGTTTTCCCTCAAGGATGAATAGTGTATTTGTAATTATGATGACATGATGATGAAGTGTTCAGTAAGGGAGAAAGAATGTAGGGTCATCCGGTATTTCCTTGTAACACAGTACACACTCACCTACACAAACACACACAAGTTGTACGAAGCAGGGTTTCTCTTCAAGTCACGAGAGTGAGACAATGTCCCTGAATAAACACTCACTAACTGCAAGACAAACTCACATCAGTCATTTACTCCAGGTTTTGGTCACATGTGACTGACCACTCACACGCGCACATACACACATTATATCAAAACACACATCCACAGTTAGAGTCAAGAAAGTGATTGATATGTGAAGTGCGACAATCTGTTATTTTTTTCTTTTTGGCAGCGTGGCTGTTATCATTACACTCTAAAATACAATGTGTGTTCATGTGTGCAGACCATACGCTCTGTTAATATAATGGTGATTGGGAAACCCAGGGGGAACGGTATTTTTTCCAGGCGTTCTTAAGTCTGTTTGTGTACGTGTGGTTGTGGTTGTTTTATGACCCTGAGAATTTTTCAGATACGATCTAGCCTTGACCGGTAGACTTCACTATTATAAACCTGCCCCTTGTTACAGTGGGAGTGGTAGTCTGAAGTGTCTCTCCATGTGTGCGTCTGCTGCAATATCAGTCACAGTTTCATGTTTTTGTGGACAGAGTGCAGCTTGTCTGAAGTGATACACTGAGCTCTGTGGTGAATGTACTGATCTAAGCACTGAACAATTGTGTGCAGTAAATGTAAGTTGGCTCTGAAATGAAAAGACACATTTAGACACACAGCTTGTGTGTGTATCGCTGCTGAGTTGCCTCCTCTGGCTGCAGTAAAAGCACTCAGTGTTAAGTCCAGGGTGTGGGCTGCTGTTGGTATGCACATGAATTATTTCATTATGAATTAAACATAGAGGAGTCCAATCTGCTGACACGAAGACTCCAAATGTTTTCAAGCTGCTGATAAAGCTGCAGCTAATTGCAACCAAAAATTTACATACACTCTACATCTATTGGACACGCCTTTAAATTCATTCTTTAGTCATAGCAGCATTTACTGCCTCAGCAGATTGATAGGCCTTTATCATATAACTGTCTTGCATAAAAGCTACATCCCTCACTGCTAGATTGGGAATATATTATCTTTGTGAACAAATGGTATTATGCTGTGTATGTCCTGGGATAACTTTTACAATGCTTGGGGACTGTATAGAGGAATTTTTATTGTTTTTTTAATCCAGTACATCTACACTATAACATAATTTCCCTTCAGCTCTTTCAATATTCCTTTCTGTCATTTACGTACAGTATGTTACCTAGGAGCACAAACATTTTTTTGAACTTCAGTTGGTAATTGAATGTACTAGTTTATTTTCACCCCTGGCTATAGGTGCTGGTATATGTCAAAAGTAAACAATGGAAGCATGAAGTGAAATGAAGAACCATGAAAAATAATTTCACTTTTCTTTTGAACTGTTATGAGTTTCCATTTCCATATCCATTCCACACACACACACACACACACACACGCACACACACACACACACACACACACACACACAACTTGCTCACCCACGAACACTTTCCATAGCCTAAATGTATCACCCACTGAACCCAGCACACAAAAGCCTCATGCAGCCTCGTGCACACACCCACACACACCGTCAGCTGTCAGACTCTCTCTCTCTCTCTCTCTCTCTCTCTCTCTACTTTACGTTTCTCACTTCCTCCCTCTCTTACTGTCTCTGACGCTCGCGGAGGCTAAATCACCGCTGACAGCTCGCAGAGGCTCACGCGGGCCGGGATCTTTTCAGGAGAACGTGCGCAGCTCCTCCAAAAACTCACGCGCTGCTACCTGAGATAAAGAAGTGCGAAGGTGGACTGTGCTGTTAGCGAATTACAAACCTGTTTTCAGAGAGAGACAGGAGTTATTTTGGACGTTGTTTGTTTTTTTTTTTTTTTTTTTTTTTTTAACAAAACATTTGCTTTAAAGGGGAGCAAGGAAGACTTCTGAAAATGTGAGTATTAGAAACATGAAAAAAAACATGAAACTGTGTCGAAATTAAACAAAAAGTAATTTAGGCCTACATGTTGACCTGTTTTATGATAACAGAGATTACGTATGAGTAGAAAACCATAATTAATTGTATCATATAATTTAAAACTTGTGCTTTTTCAAATAGAACTGATTACGTGTTGTAGTTATGATTATATTATGATTATGAGAGAAAACAGGATTTTTTAAGCCTATGTTGTACGTTAATGTTGCAGACCTAGTTGCCCTCGGGTTGACAAGAGGCACATTTGAAGACTGTTGTCGGTGTTGGCTAGCTCTTTAAAACCGACACCAATGATTTATGCAGCAGGACCTCCAACTTGTGGTTTGGTTTGGTGCCAGAGGCTGGTAGAGCAGAAAAACCTGCTGCAAGAAGCCACACACACTTACTTTAGCACTTGTCTGGTGCTGGGGGGTCATTTCCTTGTTGCTTTGCCAGTCTGTAATATGCTGTGTTCCAGTAGAAGCAGATTATGGGTGTTAATTTTAAGCAGAGGAGTCTCTGATATCTTGGCCTATACTTACAATGTAAACTCTCTACTGAGAGAGAAGAAGGAGGGGGATGAGGGGGCTTTAAACTGACTTCTCATACCTATGATCCATGAAACTAAAACCCTCACACCAGTCTGAAGTGTGTCACTAGAAAGGTTTGATCAGATTGTAGAACACAGATTAAGCCATGGTTCATTTTGTCATTTAATCTAAGGGAAATCCCAAGTGTAATTCAGTAGAGGTATGGCTAAAATGTTACTAAATATTTTGCCACATACTGTACTTAAACACATTTTTCTGGTGCCTTTCTGTGCTGTTTTCACCTGGACTTATCCTCTGAATATCCTGATTTAACAAAATATTCAAACCAATGTCTTCTGTAAGTTTAAAAAAATGTGCTTCCCAGAGAAATAACTATGCATCGATAATACAATATACAAACACTAGAGAATAGTTTCAGCCAACAGAGGGGAGCAGGTTGGGCTAATAATGTATGTGAATCAGTTGGAATGCAACGCGGGAACCCATCTGTTTTCTTCTGATGGAAATTTAGCATTTTATTCATCAATATGAACAGAGAACCATCCTACTCAGTTCATCCGTCTCAAGTTTGTAAGTAGACCATTGTCAATTACCAGCATATTGGAAGTAAAGACTTATTCTGGATGTCCTCGAACACTTATCTGAATTACAACTGGCTCAAGGGGAGCCTATAGCGTCTTAGATTGTAAAACACATTGGAACAAAACACAGTTTCCAGAAATAAATCCTCAACAAAACTAAGTGCAATAACCCTCAGCATGACCTCAACTCTACCCGGGCCGCCATACCCAAGCCCAGTTTATTCCACATATCAAAGTAAGCCTGAGCCGAGTGATGGCTGCAATGCATGCATGCTTTTCTGTCAAGCAACCCCTCTACGACTAGTATCTTAATGACACTTCAAGCTTCAGATTGAACTGTTATCATCAAGCGACTGAGCAAAAAGCAAACGTTTTTTTATTAATACTAAGATGAGGAAGTCCTCAGCTTTACTCTGTTTGGGCATGTCCAACAAACGTGCCCAACAGGCAGGTTTTTATATGTATATATGGTACTCTGTGTGTTACAAGCTGGTGAGTATGTATAAGTGAGTCAGGGAGTGAGTGAGTGGGTGAGTGGGGGCGTTTGAGTTCATGCTGTATCAAATGTCTTTCTCAACCACTCTCCTGTAATTACATTATAATACTGTCTTGTTAGCAAGACTGCGAGTATAGACGTCTGTCTGTCTGTCTGTCTGTCTGTCTGTCTGTCTGTCTGTCTGTCTGTCTGTCTGTCTGTCTGTCAGACTCAGCCCTGGAACATATTACATCTCCCTGTCTTTGTCTATACTATGCCTTTATTATTTAAATAGTGCCTGTAATTATACTGTCACAATATGACAAGTTATCTGGAGCCAAGAGGAATTGTGGGTCAGAAGTTACGAGTGGATGCACACCTCATACTACAAAATGCAAGTATTTGTATACATATAAGAAGTTACTAAATCCTTTCATGAATACTGAATATAATAGAATAATGTGTATTGGGAAGTTCTGCTCCTTTTGCCGGGTGTCTTGACTGATTGACTGATGAAGACCTTTGACACAGCAGACAGTCAGGAACAAAACTGTGGTAACTGATAACATAAAGATGACTCTGTTTCAATCAGGTGTTCCAGTAAGTCATGCTAGAGCCTCAATAAGCTGGCATGCCCCTGAAAGTGAAGCTGTTCAATCAAAATCAGCCATAATTATTTTACACCTGTGCATTTCCTGCTGTGACTAAACATCGGTGGGGTTTAAATTAGAGAAACCGCTCAGTCCATTAACTTTGTTTCATCAAGTGATCATTTTATTCTTGTTTCCTTATTCAGATGCTGATTCAGAGGATCTGGTTTCAGAGCGGTTGCTAGGTCGCAGCTGTCTGTCAAGGCAAGCATGGAACGAGAGGGTTCGTTTCGGAGGTAAAAACCCGCTTCAGAGTGCAGAGTTTCTATGCAGCTCCAACACTTTTTCTTTTCCCCTTTTTTCTCTCTTTGTCCCCGTCCTTTGGGGACACACAAAAAGGTAGATGAAAGTGGAAAAGCACACACATACACAGACACTCACTCGCACACATTCCTCAATGACCTCATTCATTCTTTCATTCATGCAAAGAATCCCCCTTATTCTCCTTTGTTTAGTAATTAGACTGCAGCAATTTCTCTCTCAACTCTTCCTGTTGTTTCAAGGCAAAGGACAAAAAGTGTCTATTTTCCATGCTACATCATTGTCCATTAACTTACACTAAAGTTTTAATGTGTTTCTTAAGGCTTTGCCTCTATATCAATCATTTAGTTTTTAATCTTTGTCCCTTTGTTTCATTTTATTTTAAGGAGAAGCTTTTTTGACTGCTTCTTTTTAGGGAGAATCTGGAAAGTCATCCTCACTTTGACCCATGAAGGGTGAATGAGTGTGTGTTTGTGAGTCTGTGTCTGTGTGTCCCAGTGTCTCCAGGTGTGTGTGTTTGAGCCCAGGGCTCCTGTTTCTCACACTGAACTATAAATATGGAGTTGAATCAAGATCCCAGGTTGAGACACACACACACACATACACACACACACACACACACACACACACACACACACACACACACACACACACACACACACACACACACACACACACACACACACACACACACACACACACACACACACACACACCTTCTCTCATGACATGTATCTGCTATTCCTCTCTATAGCCTTCTTTCAGCTCCTCTTTGTTTCTTTCTTCAACTTGTTGTGTCCAAATTCATTTAAATTCACAAAGATTAGATGATAACGCTATTCACTGGACTTGAATCCTTACTAATATTTTGAAAACTAGTAAGAAAAGTGAAGATAATTTTGCAAAAAATTGGAAAAGAAACAAGAAAAAAACGAGGGGAATAATGACAAAAAAACAACATCAAGGGAGAACAGCATGAATACATCTTTTATCTGTCCTTGGCTCCACACAAACAGAAAAACAAGCTGAGGAAGTGAAATGTGTGTCACCTTTAAATCCTTCCCCTCCCTCCTGGCAGCTCTTGAACCTCAAAGGGTTCCTTTGTTTGCCTGGCACAAAAGCTCACAGGGTCACATGGTCACCGGTTGGCACCGACTGGCAAAAGGAGCAAGATAGAAAAGAGAAGTGAAGAACAAGTACGGTTAAGATGGAAGAATAAGGAAACGAGGTAAAGGATGAAAAGGGCATGTGAAAGTTTGAGGTACAGACACTTCTCCCTTCAGAGCTTCAATCAAACTCTCAGTCAGTGTGTCACTTACACTCATGGAGGGGGGATATGTGCTACCTTTTCAGTTACTAGAGTAATTAAACACAAAGTGCATTGCTCGCTTTCAGTAATTAAAGACATTGATTATTTGATTACTGAAATCAGTTAGAAGTACTGGTATTTTTTTTAACGAGACTTCTTTATTTACTTGTCTTTTATATTGACACTTGAGACAACTCTACAGTGATTAAAAAAAAGACTTGGAGATACATTAAAAACAAACGGTGAAAATCTGTATTCTTTGTGATGCAAAGAACATGTATTCCTTATTGTTATCTGACACATTTTGGATTTGTGTATGTTTTCTCACACTACATTTTTATACATTGCTCCTCTTTGACAGTTTGAACTGTGTCATACGCATCAGAAGTACATTTGTGGTTGCGGTTTCTGAGAAGGACATTTGGACTTGGCTCCACTGATATCACCCGAAGCCACAGTGAATCACTGTTTGTGCATATTTATTGTTATTCTTATCTTTCTGTCTTTTGGATTTCGAGGAGCCTCCACAGTAAGCTGAGGTTGGGAGGCAGCTCGTCCTCCAGCCTCACTGACCTCTCGCAGGTGAAAAGCTCAGGAGGTGGAGGCGATAAGGGAGGACTAGCAGAGGAGTGCAGCAGGGACAAAGGGACCCAGCAGAGGAGGGCCGGAGCCAATGCCACCTGGAACGGGTCAGTTTGGGAAAGACTGAATCTAATTTAATGTCATGCATGCATTCCTCAAAACTGTATGTTTGTATATTTACACACACTGGGACACGTTTTTTTTAAAGTGTGTGCGATTTTCGTTGGCACTTCCATCTTTGAATAAATCACAAGGAGAAGGCTCTGTTGGGGCTCCGTTTATGCTATAAATATAAACCTTTTTTTACCTCACATGCATGGACATTGTGTCTTTTTATCTATTTTCCCTCAGGGTCCATCACAGTCTCGTTTTATCTCCCTCCATCCCTCATTCCCCTTTTCATCTCCTTCTGCATCATAGATCCCTTTCTTCTCTGGTCTTTTCTCTTGTTTTCCTGGTTATATTTGAACTGTTTGAGCTTTATTGTAACATGCAGAGAGCAGAAAGGAAGAGTGCTCTTTGAAACAAGTACACTCCCCTCCTGACCTTTTAGCGGTATTTTATTTTTCTTTCCAAGGAATGTCCTTCATATGAACAAAGATTTATGTATATAAAAAAAGAACCCACAAATCCAATGAACTGTACATCTAAAAAATAAAATAAATCACTGTTTGCACACTAAACTCTTTTGTGTGCTCTTTTCCCCAGTATCCACAGCGCAGTGATATCAGTTTTCCAAAAGAAGGATCTTGGGGAAAATGAACTCTACACTCTGAATGAAGGTGTCAGGTTAGCTCTCTTATTTTGTTTTTTAAACTTTTTCTGACTGTAACACCAGTATCAAATGATGTGCTAGACTTTTGTATTTTAGGACCAGACTAAATTATAGTGTTTTCTCCTGTAATTTCCCGCCCTTCCTTGCTTCAACGTGCCACATTTAGGCTGCAGCATCTTTACTTGACACTTTGCTATGTTAAAGTTCTGGACAGTTTACTGTCCACCGAAGAAAAAACAAAACAAAAACAAAAACAAAAACAAAACTTTACAGACCCTTTGATTTGAAAAAAGATTGAAGTTGAGTTTGCAGAGGAAACACTGCTGTGTGTAATATACAGTGTATCTGAGGGTAATTTAGACAGTTCTGTCAAAACTGGCTCCAGTTATGTACAGTAAATATGGCACAGACATTTATTGTACTTACTTGCACACACATTACGAAGATAGTCCCAGAGAGAATAACATGGCCTGAGGCTGTATTACATTAAAGCAACACACGAGAGGTCATGTCCAAAAGGCTTCATAAAAATACATTATACTCCGTTACTGTTGCTACTGTGTGTTTTCTTTTCCATGAAGACAAGTAAATTTTTTTCATACTGAACTGTTAGCAGAACAACTTTTACGCAACGTTAAACAAAGACACAACCACACAGTACATGGACTTCTCTTTGTGTGAATCACCGCATTGCAGGCACGTGCTTTTTTATTAAGTTCACCTGTGGGGTCACTAATTACACAGGTTAGGTCACATGACAACACATGGGAAATCAAAATAGAAAAACAAAAACAGACAGGGGCATAATCTGAACACAAAATGAAATGAGAGCACAAATCTCAACATGAACACAATCTTGTTTTTTGTAATCTTATTTTCCTAACAACATCTTTCTCATTTCCTGAGTCTGCTGCTGTTCAAACACGGCAGCTCTTCAGTGTATGAGAACTCACTAGTTGTGTTCCATGTTTGGGAGCTGTTACTTAAAGAGTGTGTGCTATGTCTGTGTAAGTCACTACCTCCTCTATGAATGCGCTCTTAAAAACTCATGAGACCTTGGTAGAGTCTGTCCGAAGCTGGTAGGTTGGGGGTTTGATCCCCACATGTTGAAGTGTCCTCAGGCAAGACACTGAACTGCAAAATTGTTCCTACTGCTATGCCAGTGGTGTGTGAATAAAAAAGTGCTGATGGGCAGCTTGAACACTTTATGTGCAGTAGCTGCCTCTGCCATCTGTGTGTGAATGGGTGAATGTGTCATGTAGAGTAAAAGCAGCGTTGAGCAGTCAGGAGACTAGAAACAAGCTCATGTGACTGTTCTGTTATTTGCAGGCAGCTGTTGAAGACAGAGCTGGGCTCCTTCTTCACCGAGTACCTTCAGAACCAGCTGCTCACTAAAGGGATGGTCATACTGAGAGACAAGATCCGCTTCTATGAAGGTACACACAAACTGCATAGACAAACAACTAACCAGAAGACGAGGAATGCAGAAAAAACGTCTTCTAGACAAATGTATCGATCAGCTAGCGTGCACTTACCATTCTAATATAAGCTGGTTAGTATTAGACAAAAGAATAGCACAGTTATAGTGAATTGTTATTGCTGTTTTGGTATTGAAACAGACTTTTTGGTCAAATTGAGTGATTGAACTTCTTAGAGGAATACTATGTATTTTCTCAGTTTTACAGTAAAATGGTGTTTAGATGTTAGATGGGAGAATAGGAGATTTCCAAGCAGAATCCAGCGATCAAATATATTTCATTCAAAACAATAACATCCACATTTTCTTGTACCCATAAAACAATTACAATCAGTTTGAGATTACATCAGAAATAGTTTATTGTCCCCAGGGCAATAATGCAGAAAAAAAACATACTTATATAAAGTAAACAAAGATAATAGAAACAACCATAAAGCACATCGGGTAACACAAAGCATACAAAACTAAAGATCCATTCTAATGTGCAAAATGAAAAACATGATAATTCTGATATAAAAGACTAAAGGCTAAACAGTTCTCGAACAAATTAAAACTAGAGTAGCCTTAGGAGGAATGTTCACAGTGCCAGTGAGTCATTTTCAGTCTTTTTTTTATCTCAATGTGACAAAAATCAAAGGTCTAGCATGAAAAAAGAATAATTGACCAGGAAATCAGATGACAAGTTAACCCTTGTACTTTTACTCCCAATCAACACGCACATAAACACAGAGTGACGCTGAGCGAGCCGGTGAAGAAGTGAGAACGAGAAACTGAAGTCAATCAGCTCTCTCTGTTGTGGCTCATGTGTGACCTTTATTTGAGGCACTTCTGAAATGAAGATCTCGGTCTGGCTCACAAGCAGCAACCAAACAGGAAGTGTACCCTAACGTCAATTAAACCACAGTTAGAGAGCAAGTTAAGATAAGACAAACCACTGCAGTGTTATTAAGAGTCTGCAAACCTATGTTGCAAAATGTGAAAATTCAACGACATCTGGTCATTCTCAGAAATAAAATTACCTATGAAAGCTGTGGCCTGCATCATAATCAAAAATCTGTCTGTGTTTCATGTGAGACAGAGAACAAGGAAACTAACAAAAAAGACCAAAGCACCAGAGATGTTCCTTTATAAGTCACAGGCTGTATCATGTACAATGGATGTGTAACATTAGCATGCAGTTAAGATCACCCTTGCTATGATTACAAATCACATTAAAGATCTGTGATACAGCATTTCTAATTACAACACTGAGAGTTTTCCCAAACCTTTTATCACAGTTGATCTTTTTGTCCCATGATGCTGTGATCTACTTGAGTCTTTGGATCTGTTTTAAATGTTGCTTTTCATGAAAGGTCAGAAGCTTTTAGACTCCCTGGCTGACACATGGGACTTCTTCTTCTGTGATGTTCTGTCTATGCTGCAAGCCATCTTCTATCCTGTTCAGGTACACACACTGAGTAACACACAGCCTTATATTCTCCTCACAAAGCTGCGTGTTGAAAACATAGTTTGTGCCCGTCCTGCAGGGAAAGGAGCCGTCTGTGCGTCAGCTGGCTCTGCTCCACTTCAGAAACAACATCACCCTCAACCTGAAGCTGGACGAGGCTCTTTCTCGACCCCGAGCCAGAGTTCCTCCTTCTATCATTCAGATGCTGCTAATACTACAGGTACCCCCCTACGCACACACACACAGACACACACAATCTTTTTCTTTAATTGTACCTTTTTTCTTAACCTCTTTTTCTGACTTTATCTCTGTCATCTACACACACACACTTTCAAAACCAGTAGTGGAGGTTAAATGACAGCAGATGAGAAAAGAGGAGCAAAGAGCGGCTTTTTTTTTCTTGCACAGGGATCTCACAGGAAGTAATCTCAGTGTGAACACAGACTGGAGTAATCTTCCCATGACCACTCAGTGCCCTCTGCGTCCCGCCTGTGTCTGAATACTTGTGTCAGTGTTTATCTGTGTGAATTCTCCATGTTTACACTGCTCCTTCAGACCCCCATGTCCTCAGACATGCAGACACAAACAGGAGGTTAATCATTTTTCTGAACTTTTTGGTAACATAATGTTGATCTGATTTTCTAAGTCACAAGATCACAGACATTTCAATATTCCCTGGATAATATTTTTGTGAGAAACAGATTCCCTGAAATCAACCCAGTTTATGATCCCTATTTGTCAAATGATAATGTTCATCATGTGACCCAGGTTTGTTCATTTTCTCTGTGCAGTTAATTGTGGATGCTAAGTGTTGTCACTTACCTTCATTTTCTTTGCAAACAGAACACATATCATTTAACTGTTGAAGTCTCGCCTTCTCTGTGATATGTTTCCTCTATATTTTACTAATAAGGGCTGCACTCATAATCTACCCTCTACGTCTCCATGCATCACTGTGTTGTTAAATCTTGTAGCCAGGAATCCACAACAGGGTTAAAGAACCTCATGAGAAGGAGCTGGGCTCTTGAATGAATAAAAGTGGGTACAAGTTACTCCAAAAAACATGTATCAGTATCAGCAGCATGACTCCTCAAAGTTTAAAAAATGCCAGGGAGTGCTGGGAGGAAAACAGAAAAGGAGGGTAAATATAATAAAGCTAAACCCCAGAGTGTTCTTTCTTTCTTGTTTCATCTGTTAGTGATTCCCCTCTCATTCTGTGACGCCAATTCTCAGAGGTCTGGTCTTCTTATGTGGTTTGCTTCTGTGCTCAGTCTTTTGATGCATAGGCTGAGTGATTCAGAGAACTGCATTTCATTGATCTTTTCTTCCTTATGTAAGTTCTTTTGAGTAAGGTCTGGGCACAGATGTATCACAGTCCACATGAAAGTAGATCTGAATTGGATCAAAACTGTGAAATTGATGAAAACAGATTCCAATTTAAAAAAACTTTTATTTTACGTCTTGAAATGCTCGACACAGAGAGTCTCTTTCACTGAACAGTTCTTGTTTCCCATTCTTCACCGCTCTGCATTTACAAACCATGACACCGTTCATCTGGTTGGCTTTTTTTTTTGCAATTGATCTACTGTTCTCACAAACTCATAAAGTAATCATTTGAGCAACAGAGCCATTATAGATTCAGTCTCCAGGTTTCTGACACCGATCTGCTTTTTGCAAAATCAACAAACAGATCTTTTTTTCTGTCTGTCTTTTCTTTCATTGTTCTTTACATATTGTTTCTAGCCTGTACATCTTCCATTACAGCTGTCCAACAAACAACAATGGCTATTGGTTTTCTGTGTGTGTGTGTGTGTGTGTGTGTGTGTGTGTGTGTGTGCGATGCAGGCAGTCCATGAATCTAAGGGTGTAACTGATGACTATCTTCGCCTGGAGTCTCTTATTCAGAAGGTGGTCTCTCCGTACCTTGGGACTCATGGATTATATTCCAGAGATGGATCTTCTAATTTGCACTGCTCCTCCTGCGTCTTAGGTATGTATACACATCTAGACTTGAACCTGTACTTGGCATTACAGAGACTGCTTTAACCTATTTATCAGACCAATCTCAGTTTGGCAGATGGCTGTTCAACTTGAGTCTGGTTTTGTTCAAAGTTTCTGCCTGTCAAAAGGAAATCTTTCTTGCTAAATGTTGCTTGGTGCTTCACTCATGGTCGATTCATGTTGGGTCATTCATTCTCACACAACTTATCTCTCTGCAGAAAAGCGTTTACAGCGTTCTTGGCCCTCCAAACCTGGTAACCCTTCTGCTGCCAAAAATCCAGTCGTACGCTCTAAGAGCTACAACGTTCCCATGCTGACCCCTGTGGTAGAGTACGACGTCGACTCGTCCACAGGAGGCCCCACAAGCATCAGACGACACTCAGTCTCTGAGATGACTTCCTGCTTGGAGGAGTCGAGCTCTGTGGCCGAATCAACAACCACTGCTGACAATAACACCAGCACATCCAGCCTCAACCATTCTCCAGCTTCAGGAACCTCTGCTGCACTTTCAGGTAAAAATACACTAATAATGAAAAGACATTATTCATCAACAGGTAAAACTTTCAAGGGGAAAAGGGTCTTTATTTCTGGTCTGATCTGGAACTAATAGCACATTATGTTTATGATAAAAACAGAGAATGTGGATCCCACTTTTTTAACATTGTGATGATGTGTGTAAGTGTAAAAAGTCTTCTTCATCATCTCTGCAGACACTGTGACCTCCAACCATGATACCCAACGTACAGACTCTGACAGTCCTGCAGGTCCCCTCCCTCTCCAGCCCCGGCATCACTCCCCCTGCATCCTCCCTGAGCCGTCCCCAGCTGAGGACACTCACTGCACAGGCTCGCTGGTGTCAGACTCCTCCGCGTCCTCGAGAGTCCTGGCTCATGACACGAGCTCTGGTCCCAGTCCTGCATCCAGCCCAGAGCTCATGATAGACAACATCCTGGAGTCTTTGGACTCTGAGCCAGAGCACGACGGCATCTTTCTGGACTTCTCACACCGCTGTTCAGTAGGGTCAACACACAGCAGCGACAGCAATATCCAGAGTGTGGTGTGACACACACATTTAAGGAGATACAGACGATGCTGAGCTGTGACTGACATTCCTCCCACCCTGTGTGTCCTGCTGTTTTATGAAGACTCCAGACCATCAGGGATCCCTTTAAACTGAATTATTTTTCTATAAGTCTAACCTCATTATGTCTGGTTCAAACAACAAACTTTCTGTTTCCTCACAGTTGGAAACATCAGCACTGACCCAGGAATCTACAATCTCTTATAACACCTGACTTTCAAACTAGATGACGATTAACCTATCAGCAACACATATATTTTTACAAATGACAATTTTTAAACAAACACTGAGCCAGTGATGAAAACACATCCTGGGGGTATTTGCACACACTGAAGAATGCAAATGTCTCAGTAATGTAATGCATCGCCTCAAGACTAGGGCTACTGTCAAACTCACACTTTTCACATTTCATCAGATAACAAACTCTCCAGTTTAACCAATGATCCTGCTGTATCGTTGGTTGAACTCAAACTTGTGTAATTATTTGATGATTAAAGTAATGATTTCAATTTTGCACTTGGTCTTGCACTAAAGCTAAGACTTTCTGTTTCTCCTGGTCAAAAAGAATGTTGTAGTAGTTTTCCTTTATCCTTACACGTTTCTGTTTGTAGTATTTTAATGGAGATTAATTTAATAAAGAACTTCTACGAAAGAGAACTCTCTCATCCATTTCTATTTAATGTGTTTGCTTTTAGACATTATCTTCATGGGATCAGTGATGGATTGTATTTTTTTTAAAGTTTTCTCCAATCCAAATATATCAGGCGACGTGTCTTTTAAATTTGAATTTGGGCACACACTGCCATCTTGTGTCGTTCTCTTAAAAGTGCATGTTGCTTTTTAAGTACTGAGGTAGGCAGCTGGAAGCAGGAGAGGAAAGTAAGTAAGCCTAGTTTATAAGAGTCTGCAGCCTGGAGCATTTCCTCTGGCGGCTTCTCCTTTTTGCACACCAATCATTTTAAATTGTAAACGTTTAATATTTCCTTTAAAACAATATAGATTTAACAAAAAAAAAAATTCAAATAGAATGATGTCATCAGTGTTTGTCTTTTTTCTTGTGACCACATTGTAGGACTGTGAGATGTTTGTGGAAAGATGGAGCTGAACGCTAGAGGTCAAAGAGGTGAGTGGATCATCATTCATCTACATAAGACACAGAATCAATCAATATCCAATCCCTACCCATCAACCCTGTTTAGTCATCTATAATCTTTAACTCACTTCCTGGATTGATTCAAATACCTCTCCAGCATGCAGTATGGAAACCTGTTGATCCTCGTCCTTCTGTGAAGACTTAGACAGCTTCAAGAACATGTTTCCTGTATGCAATAAGAGAACTGATTATGTAAACCCGAACACGCCTTGTTAGAGCTCAAAACGTCATAAAAAGATGTAACCAACATAAAATAATAACTGGTCAATAATGTTAACAAGATGCTGAGTCCAAAACGTAATAACTTTCCCCCCAAAACGTAACAGGTTGATACATCTTGGGTCAGTGATCACGTTATGGGGCAGGCAACATATTTTTCTCCTAATAGGTTCATGTAATCAACACAATGATAAACAGCTGGGAAATCAAACAACACCTTCAGCAACTCACCATGAAGATGAAGTCATGTCACAACACAACACACAAACATCCGTTTTCTTAAGCAGTGACAAAGGAAATGATCACAACCACGATGAGCCAGGAGTTAAATTGTGTCTTTATGCCGTAGTTTTAGAGCATGAAAAACAAATTTAAGCAAGAACAATACACAAAAGTTACATTCAATGAAGCTGAAGCCGGCTCAGCTTCAGCGGAGGTCTCTATTCTACTCTATTTTATTTAGTATGGGTCGGCACGTTCAGAAAGAAAATTATGTATCACGAGCTAGCACCAACCGTTGAAAATCACTGCTCTCAATAGCATTCTCATACTTTGTGCTCTATCATCTCACTTTAACATACACATGACTTTACACCCATAATGATATGGAAATATTTTCAGGCAGTGTGAAGACCACACAAAATGGGCACCAAAGTTCCTGTCACCATAATACTTTAGGAGTAAATGTAATTGAATTTATTCTTAAATATTCTTTTTGCCTAAATGTGGTTTATATTCCTGAAATCTGCTGTGCTTTAATAATCACAGTAAGAATTTCATTTCAATATTCTTTTTTATATGATATTTATCTAAATTGTGACTTTAACAGCATACTTGGCTGAAACTGTGCATACAGTCACAAGTGCTGCACTCCATGTTTCTTGTAAGCCAACGGGGAACGATCTGTGAAACAGTTATACACAAGTTATTGTGTAATAAGTTTTGTCCATGTTCATAGAGGAGTCTCAGCTCCTGTAGGAAGTATTGCTCAATGACAACAGAAGGGCAAACCCTCAGCATGTAAACAGTGTTGTGGAACACTCCAGGTTCCTCTTTTCAGTGTGAAACAAGCTGCACATATAAATGCATTTCCATCTGAAACCACTGAGTCTGTATGTACTGTATGTATGCACACGCTTCTGCTCTTTGTTATAGACACAAAATATCATTCAAAGACATTTCCTGTCTGTGAAGTGATTTGGCGAGACTCTCCGTGATGCAAAGTGAAGAAGGATTCTGGCTCCAGCCCTTTCTGCTCCAAAGCCTCTTTAAGACGGGCTGGTGGCTCCAGGTAGAACTGCACAGAGAAGGACCAGAGAACATGTGAGTGAGTGGAAGAGATTTACCCCCGCATGTTTGAAAGTGTTGAGGGCTTTTGTTAGCCCGCCTCTAACTTCCAGTGTGGCAGTGAGCCAGAGACTGCATTAAATGTGTTAGCTGCAGAAATAGTCATGAAGCTTAACAAACAATGAGTCTTTTGTGATCTGGTGTTACTAGAACAGATTCAGAACCCTTTCTACCTCTGTAGCGCTCGGGCCTTTTTGTCTGATAGCAGTAACTAGCAGCTGCACTTTTTATTAAGCTACATAAAGCTGTTTAATGTTCTACTGCTGTTTTTTTTAAATCGTATAAATGTTACCCGACTTCAGTCTGTGGCAGACTGAAGTCACCTCGGCTACACATCAAGGGACACATGAGAGTGGCACTGATCCTCTCTAATCTCTTAAAGTGTCATTATCTTTTCCTTTAAAGCGTCAACATCTAAGTGACTGTACAGCTATGTTTTCTCACCTCGTAGGCGAGGGCGAAGGTCCCCCAGTGAATGGCCACAGAGTGTTTGGCTTGAAGGTCTTGGTGAATCTGTACAGCTTCCTCTGGATCCACATGCTGCCCCTTCATCATATCCCTGAAAATACAAAGAACCCAGTGACATATCGTCCCCACTAACACGACCGTCTCCTGGACACTCATTACTAAATTGGCTTATCATTTTTTAAGTCGTTTTCATTCAATTTTGGAAAAGACAGACAGAACTCACTGTGATGAAATCCAACATATGCAATCAATAGAACTGTTCTAAAATGTTACAGAGAATGGAGGTGCTAAAAAGGGTTTTTTGGATCTGAACAACATTAAATGGAGAGTTTTGTTTCTTATATAGTCCTAGGTACACTTGTGAAGGAAGAATAACAGAAATATCTCAGAGGAAAATACAGTGCAGGGCAAGAACTCAGTACTAAAATATACATTCAAACTTCTATCTGCCTCCGCAAAAACAGTTCAGGCATTATAAATGTGTGTTTAATATACAGAACCTGGGCTGGTAGGCACCGATGGGGATAGCTGCAAGGTCAAAAGGTCCAAAGCGTCGTCCGATCTCTTGGAAGGAAGAGCAGTAGCCAGTATCACCAGCGAAGAAGAACCGATGGTCAGGACCCAAAACAGACCAGCTGCCCCATAAAGACTGAGGAAGTCAAGGGTACGAGATCAAAAGTTAAACTATTACATTACAAGCATTTAAAACTGCTTCAATACTTTATAGAGAATCTACATGAATTTGAGATTATTATTCTACACGTGTCTATTTATTTCATTTTGCATGCTATGTAAGTGTCAGAGTTCAAAAAGAAATACACCATTAAAAGTGAGTCAGATCACTTATTTCCTGTCGTTGTAATGAATAATAATGACCTTGTTATCATCCAGAGCGGTGCGTTTGCTCCAGTGCTGAGAGGGTGTGCAAACAAATGTGATGTCATCATGACCCGGGACACAGTTCTCCTCCCACCAGTCCAGCTCTATCACATCCTCGCAGCCCATCTTCACCAGCCAGTCCATCAAGCCCAGGGGCACGAACCTGTCAGCACAAACACTCAATGACATTCATAAAAGCCTCAGTAAACACTAAGACACAGGCCTTTATGTTAACTACGGTTCAAACTGGAAGAACTAGTTACTGTACATCTCAAATCAGCAGGACTTCACATCGTCAACACATACCAGCGCAGCGCTCCTCCAAAGCGCTCATTGAGGCTGGCAACGGATCCAACATCCAGATGGTCATAATGAGAGTGACTGATGAGCACGGCGTCGATCCTGGGCAGCTAAACATTTGATTTTACAGCAGCCAGAAAGAACAAAGATTGATTCAAAAACATTCATTTTTAAATCAGGTGTATAATTTAAATAAAGCAAAAAGGCTTTTTAAGGTGCTAACCTGTTCCACGGTGCAGGGTGGTCCTCTGTACCTTTTGGGCCCCATGAACTGGAACGGTGAGGCCCTCTGGCTGAAAATCGGGTCCGTCAGAATATTGAGACCGTCCATTTCAACCAGAACTGTGGCGTGACCCAACCAGGTGACTCTCAGACCTGGACCGGTTTCAGAGAGGTCGGGGTTTTGGACGAAGTACGGTTCAATCACTGGCAGCTCATTGTCCAGAGTCTAAGGGTGCGAGGGTTAGAGAGAGGAGTCAGAGTGAAGAAGGACACGAATGAGGAGAGGAAACAGCAAGGATAAAGGGTTCAGAATAAATAAGTGCAGAAGAAGAAAGAGAGAACACAACCACGTCCGGATTATTTATGACACGTAATCCCCCCTCTCTCTCTCTCTCTCTCTCTCTCTCTCTCTCTCTGTTAACATGTTCCAAACTACTCATCCATCATCAGGCTACATGAGAACTATAGACTTTACTAAGGGCGGGTTGGATAAGCTCTCACTGAGCTCAATAAGGTTTCCACTAGAAGCCATCAATACTGTATTCTAGTAGACAAAGGAAATACTGAATATGATGTCTAACATTCTTCACTTTACCAAAGACAGAGCAAGTATGCTTTAAAAATGGGAATTTTATATTCAATTATCTGCTGTTTATTTATGTGTCAGAGTTAATTCAGTTTGAACTCAGCAACACTACGCCCTTTTTTTTCTTTCCGTATACTGTTTCATACTAGCTGCTCACCTCTTTACTAGATGGCACATTGCTGTGGTTTTTATCCCACAACAGGAACCTGAGCAGGGTGGTGTACGGGGGGAACCGCCATGTGGGCCAGGGGTTTGTCCAGCGGCCATGTTTGTCTCGACAGGACTTTGTCACCTCCTCCTACGTCAGAGAGAAAGTGATGAGGGCTTCAGGTGAGATAAGGTGAAGGCAGAAGCCATGCTTGTGTTTCAAGGTAAAGCAGGAGGTTGAAGAGGACAGGATTATAGGAAGGATGTTTTTACCTCGAGCCGGTAGTCGAGGCGGAAGCTTTTGCGGGATGAACGAGTGGAGCTGCTCTTCCGTGGGGTCTGAGGATCGACCCCTCCACCCTCAGCACCTCTTAGCACTCCATCATCCTGGGATACGTACAACGTTAATGTATGATCTGGCAGGAACTGGACAAGCTATAATCAGCATGAATCATTTAAACATCATTGATGTACCCTAACATTTAAGCTGTCGTTCATGTATTGATTTAAATGGACTTTATGACAGCTTTGACTTGAACCTGACGGCTCTCACTATAATGTTTAAAAAAAATTAATTAGAAGATATTCTTTTCTTCCCCTTCCTTAAAAAAAAAGAGCAGATAAAACGTTGTACGCATTTAGTTTGGAGTTCATGACGAGGCTTCTTACCTCCACCAGGCCTTTTGTCTCCTCCAGCACTGCTCTGTCTGACGATGACGGCTTCTCCATGAGCTCACTACCACACCTAGCACACACACACACACACACACTTTGAACTCTCACAACACTGTGTAATGAATTAGCCAGACGTTGCATGACTTGCTTAAAGGTGCACCAAAGGCTTAGTGGAGAAAAACTTGACACTGATTGCAACATGATGAAAGAAAACAATGAGCTGACAGTTAGACCACAGGAGTTTGCATGAGGCAAAGGGTAGTGATCAGACACACAGGAAGATCATTATCATTATGCAAATGACACCTCCATCAGGTGTGACAGTTTAGTACTGAAACAGTGCACCAATATTATCGTTTTAAACAAACTAAAAAAGGACTCGCCCATTCTTCTTCATACCTTGTCCTTAAGAGTGATGATGACACGTTACCTAACAAGTATGACTGATAAACCAGCCCTGTTTTTACTCTTGTGTAACACTGTTTGAGACATTAGTGTTTTAAAGAATGAACCAAACAAAATCAACAGATGTATCCAAAGTTAAAACGACCTCATTCACTTTTAATCAAAACGATGAGGCAAGACTGTAATCAGTGTAATTGTTCGCCTGTTTCAAACTTCATACAGTCAGATTTTGCTCGGGACAATCCTCAAACATGTCACCTGTAGACATCTAAATTGTGTTGGCACCTACACGGTCAAAGACTGAATCCCTCCCTCCCGCCCTCAATAACTACTATTCACTCATGAACGATCCCCTCGTGCACTTAAAAAAACAAACACTTATTCTCTTTCAGGTATTAGACTAAAATAAATGATCATATTAGATGCTTAGAGAAATATACGGGTGCAACAGGTATGCACACAAATTAAGTATGGATTTACTAAAGCACTAATGCAACATAAGCCTTACAATGCACTTGCACTCTCTGGGGAACTCCATACATTGAAGCTATGGCGTGCTGATGATGCACTCAGCCTCATGAATGGACTTTAACTGCACACTACACACAGACATTGGGACAACAATGAAGCTCTGTGTGAACGACAACCAACCCAATATCTATGTAGGCAGCCAACGTGCCTGTGTGGACACAGAAACAACAAACAGCCTGAAGTCAAGTGTTATCCTCCTGAGACAGGTTGTTTCCAACTTCTAAATACAACAATTTAAGGTTATATGAATGAACTAAAACCAATAAAGTGTCCAATGAGTGAAAGAACAAACAAAGGACATCATGTATTTAGTAAACATGACATACCTTGTGATAAAGACAGCCAAGCCAACATGATAACCATCTTTTATACCAGTAAGTTCCTGCTTAAAATATGTGAACTATAGGTGTGAATACGATGAGACAGGAAACACAAAAGGAATAACGGCAGCCTAGAAAGTTCAAACAAGTGACCTGATCTAAGGCAGGAAGCCCACAGTGAAATGTGTAAGCACACAGGGATAACATAAGGCAGCTTAAAATGCACCAAATATAAAACAGATTACCGTCACAGGTTACTTTAAGGCCACCATACACTTTCTGTGCATAAACACACACATCGTAATGCACCAGCTGTGCACTATTTCTAACCGACTTACCTGAAAACTTGAACGCAACAGAACACTACCGGTTGTTATCTTAGCGAGGAGACATGTTTGTTGCATTATCGTCTGTGTTTTAATGCGTGCTGAGGATTAGCAGCAGGAGAAAGAAGTGTTTCTAATGCACTTCACATTTCCGTAAGACGTCTCTGGAAGACAGCAGCAGGCGCAGACGGTGAGACAGCAGCGTATGCGGCAGTAAAGATGTCTTTTGTAGATATGACGGAGAGCTTTAAGAGCTGCAGGACTGCGAGGATCATTAGTCGGCACCAGCTGTGACGTCAGAGCCGAACCCGCTGACCACGTGACCACTCGAGACAGTGTCGCCATGACTCGAGATCATAGACTAAAAAAAGAGAGACTACTAACAAAAACTTTATGTCAATAAAACGCGTTTTTGGACATGAAAGTACATACACATCTATTTGCTTGAAAATGTATCTTATGTTGGTACCCTATTTTTTGATGTTTTGTTAAATCTGGTCTTTTCCGATTTATCAAATCTAGAAATACAAGATCATGTTACTATTACTTATAATTTGTCATGTGTCAGAGACGGAACTGTCTTTAGATTTTATGTTGATTTATTATGGCATTACTTTTTAACTACGTAAAATTATTAATTAATTAATAATTGTTTGATTACCGTTATAACGGACGGGCTATTTTAATGACAATCGGGCACACGAAGTTATTAAAGAAAATGATCTGCTTTACATAAAATCATTTCCATCGAGAGCTTAAGTTGATAACTTACAAATTAAATGCTTTTTTGAAATAGAGTAAAAAATTAACAAATGTTTCACATACTGCAAAATTAAAAGCCAACTTGTGATTATGCTCCAACCACTCATTCAATGAAAGATGACACTTTAAACTAACTAATAAAGTTAAAGTGTATGCCTGTTCCAAGAGCAGCACTGTGAAAGACGTGGAGGAAAATGTAAGTTTGATCACAGAAGTCAAACCTCCAAGTGTTTCTGCAGTTTTCTTCCACACATTGCAGACTTACCTTGAATGCGTCCTGATTCTGAACTGTGGCACCTGGACAGCTTTCAGTCCGAGCAGACACACTCCATTGAATCGCCCAGCGTGTTTAGAAAACTTACTACTACACGAAAGCAACAAATGTACAGGTCTGAACAACATGCTCTCCATTCCTGTTTGTTGTATCCACACATATTTGTTCGTGAGCTTTTGTTACAAAGAAATAAAAGTTGACGTACAGCCCGGAGGAAGTAGCTCAGCGTCCATGGTGGAAAGCTTAACTTTCTTTTGTAGCAAAAAGCTAGACGTCCTTTCGGATGCTTTCAAGGACTCCCGGAAATCTGAATATTCATGTAGGTTTGAATAACGTGGTTAGAAACTATAAGTGTTCACTAGAATGGGTCAATATTCGGAAATATTTTCAACCTATCAAATACAAAATACACTCAGTCTTGAAAAATCTATTCCCACGTTCAAAGACTTGTAATTACTGCTAGATTTCTTGTCCTCTCACAGGCAGCTGGTTATCCATTATGTACCTTTAAACTGTCCTGTATATAGCTGGACTCTAATACATTAACTAAGACATGATGAGACTTCAAAAAGTGGCCACACTCTGGGTTGAACCTTATTCTTAAAAAAATAAAAATAAACTACTTTAACTGATACCGCAGTGTGCAGATCTGAAAGAATGTTATTGTTGCACTCAGACCTATCAGTGATTTTTCTAATCCTGACCTGCTTACGGCATCCATTTCATTCTGTTATTCAGTAATATACAGGACAAAAGTGTAGGCAAAACTTTTAGCACATTTTCTTTATGTAGAAAACCACAAGTTCAGTTTAAAAAAAGAAAATAAGAAATTAGCAATTAACATTCAGAACAAAACGAAATTAATAACATTATGAATAAAACTTTTTTTCTGCCAAAACACAGAGTATACAGAGGATTGTGTTTATAGAAGGACACAGTCTTCATGTGGTCAGAAACACACAAAAACAGATTGACATTGTGTGTGTTGTTTATTTTTCAGTGCTCCTTGTGGTCCCCCTCCTCCTCCAGTTTCCTGATCTCTGCCTTCAGGTGGTTGATGTTTTCTCTGCTGGCCTTCAGTTTGTCTTTCAGCTCTGTGATCTCTTGACTTGTTCTCTTCTTTGCCGCTTCCATTTTCTCCTTGGTCCTCTGCTCCTGCTCACTGACTGTGGACACAAACATGTATACGATGATAGGACAAGAAGAGGAAGATGAAGGGAAAGGTGACAACTTTTACCAATCTCTGGTACTGCACATGATACACACATGCAAAAACAGGATCCTAGTGATGTGTCATGATCAAAAGGTGCGGCTCTGAGAGCTGATGCTTTGTAGTGAATTCGAAGAGCCACAGTATTTTCCTTTTGCTGCTTAACTCTGACAGTGGGTTAGTCCCAGCTCTGCTCATGGCAGAACGTTTTTTGATTGGCCAGCACAGCGACATTTACATGAGACAGCAGAGGATTGATTAAAGAGTTCTGGTTCGGTGGATTTGTTTGCAGTTTTTTGTATTTGCATTTTTCTAATTGTACAATTCAAAAGTTTGATTGAAATATTAAACAAGAATAAAAATACTTTCATTACTAAATAAATGCATATAATGAGACATTAAAAGGGCTTCTCATTAAAACACTGAAGACAAACCATTAATTTTTGCAAAGTTGGGCTAAAAAAATGAGGCTACAAAAGATCCTAAATTAAGAGCTGTTTGTAAGGCAGCCACTGCTGCCCAAGATCATGATACAAACACATTGACTATGAATAACTATGCATGCTTCAAAAGGATCCCATGGACATGCACCCATGGAGAGATTTTCAAAGTGAGTGCCTTACTCAAGGTTAAACAGTGACTCAGTGTCAAATTTGAATCTGTATTCTGTATCTGTGCACGTGTTACTATGTTTGAGTGTATACATACACTCTGTCTCATGCTTGTACGCTCCCAGTGTGAGTTGTCTGGATGTGGTCAGTAGTTGCTGCATCATTGCTGTAGGATCCTGGAATATCTGTACAAAAAAAAGAAGAAGAAATACAGCGAGGTTTAATTAAAGTTTTCATCCATGTGATATTTCCTCCACTGCTATTTTGACATGCAGAGTTTGGCACTTTTGAAGTGGTTTGGTCAGTTCACGTTTTCTTTTTTTGATGGCGATTCAATTTAGTAGTTAAAAAATAGAAGAGAAGCATAGGAATTTATGCAGTTTGGTCGCCGCTGTTATCAGTAATAGCATGAAAGCGGGCATACCATTTCATCATAGAATTCAGATACAACAGTCTTCTTAGGCATGGCGCTGGAGTCTGACTGGAAAAGCTTCAACAGATGGTACAGAGTCACCTAAACCACAAACAAGTGCACACAAATAAACACAAGCAGGGAGAAACATTCAACTTCAGTCCTTTTATGTTACAGAATATAAATTATTTAAAAGAAAAACACATTTGGAGTACTCCTAGCATCTTACAGGTCTCTCATTTGGGTCGATAAAGAAGATCTTAATGATGATCTCAAACTCTCCCCAGCCCGTCTCTGTGATCTCATAAGGCGGTTTAGTCACCACTGGAAGACAGAAAAGAAACACATCCACCTATCTTAGTAACTTTTTGCATTTACCTCTTAAAACACATGCTCTTAAAAAAAAGAGCCCTCACCTCTCAGTGGGTTACCATAACTCTCGTGCAGCTTGAACTGGATCTTCTTCACATAAGCAGACATATCCTGGAAGAAGAAAGGGAGTTCATGATAAACCATTAGGCAGACTGTGGCGTTTTGTCAGAAGTAGATGAACACCTGTGAGGTGCTCTGACCCCCTCACCTCGTTCCTGTAAGGCTTCACATAAACGGACCACTGGTGTGTGTGTCCATCCTCTTCTCTCTTTTTCCCAAAGTAGCGCGCGACGTTTCCAAACACGATGGGCTTCACGATCGTCACTCCCTGCAGACAAAAAAACCCCAACACATTTTCGTTAAATGAGGTATAACGCTGAAAGAAAGGAGGAAAGAAAAAACTATGAGCATGTATATTAATACTACTGCTACAACAATAAATAAATCGGAGTGCGTCACCTTAACCCTCCCCCCGGAATCTGGACCAAATTCAGTCATCTTTTTGAACATAGTACGGTGGGACTTAGTAGTGCACTTCAAAGGACTCTACGGTGTGTATCCTCATTTGATAAACCTGCCATTTAAACATTTAAAGCATGCTTTATTTAGCAGCCGCTTCAAAACCGCAGCCAGACAACCGCCGGAAGTAGAACGTGTAACCATATAAGCGTCGCGGGTGGAATTTGACGTGAAGACTATGGTTCCGGCACATTGATTTTGTTATCAGTACAAGACCCATCACCTTCCCCCCCCCCCCCCCCCCCATCAGAACAGAAGAGCGCATTTATTTAATAAACATCGAAAAATGAGCGTTTTTATCTTGCACAATATTTCTTTATATCCTCGTCCTTCGTTTTTTCATTTCACGCACGTTTCCTACAAGTGTTCACATCAATGTCGTAGCACAGTAATTCTAATTTACTTTAGTCATTTTAAACTAGCCTTAAGAACGTGTTCTTAAATGATCAGCAGTATTACAAATCCATTTCAGTGATTGGTCTTGCTTCATATCTTATCATGGACGTTATGTATACAAAGGAATGCCACAAATTTAAACTCATTTTATGTTTATTTATTTTTATGCCAAGCATAATTTGAAATCAATGTGCTTTTCAAAACTGTGAATGAAATATTACAAAAAGAAATCGGGAATAATAGTTCTTACCGGAAATAAGCCAAAGTGGGCCGGATTCATAAATAGAAAGTCATTTAAATGTTAATAATTGTTCAGCTTCCATGTACTTCTGATAACTGATAGTTTTGACTTAGCTGGTAAAACAGCTGAACTATTCCTTAACATTTGACAAACGTCTCACTCATTGATACATGTAGCTTAACATTAACATCACATAAATTCATCAAATACTGAACATAACACTTTATTTTGGGCTTGTATGGTATTAAGTGTTGGTCTGGCTTCTTGAAGCAGTCAGCCAAAGTCCTTTGGACTTGACTGTTTCTTCTTCTGTCAAGATGAAGACCTGGAACACTTACCTTCAGGGCTGTGGAGGCAAGACAGCTACTACACATTAGTTTCAAATGGAAGCCCTACACACATTTGTTTGAACTTGCTGATTTGACCTCTGCTCAGCTGTGTGAATTCATTTGTCATAAAATTCATTGTACATGGAAAGATTCATAAAGCTGCGAGGGCAAGTCCTGAAAAGTCCACAGATCAGAACGTAGTTTACAAAACAGTCCTGAGGTCCATACAGCCAGTTATTGACGGCCCCTCATGTGTCAGGCATTGAAGAGAATTTGATTCAAGTTAACTGGCATAAAAAGCTTTCCTCGCTCAGACTCAAAACACCCCACTTTCTATTGGTACAACAATTTCACAAAGAGGACCATTTCATTTTTACAGAGTTTACAGGGGTAGTTTTTTTTGTTAACCAAAAATACATTTTAAGTAAACAGTTAGCAAAACAAGACAATTTTAAAAATACTGTTGTCAAGTTTTCTTCTGATTAACCTATTTGATTAGTGTTTCGACTGTGTAACCCTAACTTAAAAACAAACAAAACAAAAAAAACGTTTGAGGTGCAATATTTGAGGGAAATGATAGTGATTGGAACTGGGTTGGTTAATTTAGGGAGGAAAAAATCCAACAAAAAACAAAACAAAAAACAATGACCCTGACAAGACAAACTCCAATTAAACAACTCAATAGAATGGTTAATTGTAAAATTTGGACAGAGGAGGAATTGAGGACCAACAACAGTTGTTTTCTAACAGGTTATAATCAACATTTTAGCATCAATCTTAAGATGCATTCATACAAGTACAGCGTTAGTGTTTGTAGATCATATCATTTCCAAATCTCTTTGTTTCAGATTCAAATGAGACAAAATGTCACTACTCTGGCTTTGAGTTCAGGTCAAAATTCTTAGAAATCCAGTACAGTTTTTAAGACTTTGAATAGAGACAATAAAACATGTGCCAATGTAACAGTGCTTATCAAACCAATCATGTCCATAATTACAAAACTGGGCTCTTTATCAAAATGTTGACTGTTGCTGTATTTCAACAGAAATGCAACACATGAACATTTCTTTGCGCAGAGCAGCAAAGGTGCGTTGCACTGGATTGAAAACAGTGTTATGGTGCACATTCTTTCCTAGAACTACATTTTCATTTGTTCATGTTTTAAAAGTGTCTGTGTTGTAACGTGTTACAGTAAAACAATAAAAAAAAGAAAAAAAAAAGAAAAGCGTCACTTAAGATGGTAAATTTTCAACAAACGTGATTGAAGACTGACCAACTGTATGCTGCAGCAACAATGGCTGCTCTGATGTCCAACTCTTTAAAGTAATACATGTCACATCAACGACACAGAGACTTCACAAACTGTTTTGGAGTGGAAAGGTTCCTGGTAATGACTTTTAGTCATTACTATGTGACTGATAGTCATTACCAGTGTGATAAAAACAATAACAAAAAACGCTGTCTGATTTGGAGTAGAGTGGTCAAAATGTGTGGTGCAGAACACTGCATGCACATGAACACCTTCAATAAGTTTAAATAATCAACGACTTGGTCCAGCCCTGGAGTTTTTTTTCTTTCCACGTAAAGAAGAACAAAACAAGTCATGTTATTCTTTGTGTGCTTAAACCACCCGTTAAAAAAAACATCCCAACACAGACCTATTCAATATGAAAAGGGGTCAGCAGTCAAAAAAAGTACATTTAATATAAATGTTTGATAATAGAGGAAGTCACCAAATGCAATGAATACCTCATTAAACATTTTTTATTACAACACCTTCTAGATTTTAATCAAAAGCAGAGAGACATTTACAAACATTTCAACCATGAAAAGAATAAATGAGAATAAGAGAGACGTGGGAAGAACACATCAAATATGTACCCTATAAAAACGGAGCTCTAAACTGAATGTATACAGTACAGGAAGCGGAGGACAAATAAAAAGCAATAGGATGTAATGTTTGTGTCTTCTAGTTAGGGACTAAGTGGGCCAGTTTATTGTTTCTTTGCCAAAAAAAGCTTCACAAGTAGTCATTTTCATGTCAAATAAAACATCATAAAAATAAAAGAGCGGTTTGGAAAGTTTCTTTTCTTTCATCTTTAGTTACCATGAATATAGAAGTTTGGATAACATAGCCTTACACAGTTCAGGGTCTCCCATCCACAGGCAGATAGGACGAACAGACAGAGTAGGATGTGTGGAGGTGAAGAGGAGAGATGGAGGGGTGGTGGTGGCTGTGATCCTGTCCGGTCATGCAGGGTGGGGAGGTGGTGGTGCGTTGAAATCCTTCCTCTTTTTCCTCCCATCGTTCCTTGATCCTCGTGAGCTGAAAGGTTTCAAAACGAAGGGTGGAGTTTGGTTTCGAGGCAACCCAATAGAAAACACTTCTCCCCCCCACCATTAAACCTCTACACTACACAAACAGTGTACGTCAGGGCTGGGTTCAATCCACCATCACTTTGAGACACACTGTTAGTTTGTTTTAACATACCAACTGAAAGCTTCTTACACGCTTCTGTTTGTTTGTTTTGGTCATAAAAGACAATAAATCAGGAGTGCTGTGAGGGACAACATTCACTTCTATTACTGCTCAGTTGATGGTGAATATTCCCCCACCCTGGAACAAACCGTGAAACATGCAAACTTCAACATGAAACATCTTAAGGTCACCTATTACTATGTACACACACTCACACACACAAAAAGAACAATACTCCGTGGAGTCTAAGCCTAAAGGTCATTCACCTCTGGAGCAAAATCATGGAGTAAAAAATGGTTACATGTTTTTTTTTTTCTTTCCAAAAATCATAATGAGATTTTTTCATAGAATTTAAAATCACCTCGTCTAAAAATTTGGGACAGTCAAGTCTGGCATTAAGTGTTTGGTTCTCCAAATTCAGGGATAAACAGGAATGTGAAGATAAGAATTAGGACCGCTAAAACTAAGCAGAATTTAAAAAAAAAATAATCTGTGTTTAGTTTTCAGGATAAGATTACATTTTGTAGCACTTTGTGAAAACTGTCCTGGTAAATATAGAACTTACATGAGTGGAAATAAACTACCTGTGCTGTATTGTACTGTTAACATAAGCCAGAAGAGCAGAGGAACCATTAGAATAAATCTCATCTGATCAAAGTTATAGAATGACAGTTGTTAGAACGGAGCTTTATTCTAGAAACACGCGTCTACTTCCCTGTACTTCAAACGTAATCCCCACCTATAGTGTCATAGTCATAAACCTCAAGTATCATTCATATTAATCCCTGAACGTCTTAAGATGTTGAAAGGTAATCAGCATGACACAGCTAAATAACAAACACTAAAAGTTAATCAAAAGCAACAACCATTGGTTTTTCTTTCAGGAAATTGAGCAACACAGGAGTAAAAGACAGAAGACAAAAAGAGCAGTAGACCGAAACACAAAGGAACGCATCTCACTCTGAGACAGCACGTGATATTTTGACATTATTTTCAGTGGAATTTGGAAACCCCCGTTAGGTTCTACTACACATAATGCCAGGGACTTGGATGCAGCATTGTGAACTTACATTTAATAAAGACAGACCCATGTGCACAGAACAAGAGACTAGGACCATAATAGACAGGATGCTTGATTATTACACTGAGCCATTAACATTTTATCCACGTGGTCGTGTTCAAAGACATTTTAAAATGGCCTGGTCTACCTAACTTTATTAAGCCTTTGTTCCAGGTTTGGCCTTCAACAGATTAACTCAGAACTGGTTTCTGCACCTCTGCTGCCTTTACTTACAGGCAGCACAACTGAGTTCACACAATTGGAATGACTCAGAGATTCAAATAGATAAAGGTTGCATATAAAGTCACGACAGGTTGGTCAACGGTTTTTATACAACAATATAATTAAACTCATTGTCAGACACAAAAGGGGTGACTATTCAAGTTGAAATGTGCATTACTGAGCTGCATTTTTAAATATGTAAAGAGGATTGAGTTTTTTTTTCATTGCTCAGAGTCAAACCAGGGTCAAGCAGTTCATAAAAAAACAAGAATCTCAACACAGCCTGACTTCTGATACTTACCATTTGACCTTTCCCCCTTTTTTAAGGGAACAAGTTATAACTGTAGTGACACATGCAGACTTTCTAACAACACAGCTAACCTGGTTACTAAAGTAAACTCAGCATTTTTTCTTCATGTGTTCCACATACCTTCATTACCTACAGTTGGCATTTTTATTAAATACTTCACCCTTTATGTTTACATTCTGTAACCTCTTCCTAATGCATGAAGTGTTTTGTCAATCATCCGATGAAACAGTTTGACCCTGGTTAAACGTGCAAACATCATGAGTGTTGGTAAAGGACATTGGGTCTGTGATCCAAACACAAATACACCTACAGACAGCATTAAAGAGACAACACATGAATTCACTTCAGCCTGGTGCAAACAGTGTATGTTCCCCCATTGTAATATGAACAGTTAGTGTTTATCAAGCTAATGTCAAAAAAACAATAAAGAGCCATACTACCAGCAGGAATAAAAGCTCAATTATTTCCTGATAAACATGCTCAGAGAAATGGGGCAGCTTATGTCTCAAAATCTCAGATGGAAGTCACAATTTGGTCAAAAATCTACAGAAAACAATAAATGTCATCTTAATATTACCAAAAGTCATCAGGCCTTGTGTCCACCCGGGATCTCTTCAACATAAATGACAAAATGTGAGTTAGGGGAGACCGCTGGAATAGCTGTGGCTAAGCTAATTTTAAAATGCTCGTTAAACGTGAGTATGATAAGGAGTGAATGGGGGGGGGGGGGGGGAATCAATTTGTAATATGTAACTCTGTTCATTTTTAAGAGAGGTTCCAAGTGGACACAAAGTATGACTTTTCAATACAAAATTAAGCTGTAGCACAAGGATTGGATTACTTCTGTTAATTCTAATTCAGTATGTTTAATAATTCAGCAACTCCACAGGCAATACTCCCAACTTAATATTCTCAGTAGGAGGACACACATCTATAATAATCTATGTCTACGTTATGTGTCGTATTTACAGAGCATATTTCATGCTCTACATGGACTTTACTGATTATCCTTTAGGTTATTTCTAAAACCTCATTTCAAAATGTGGGAGATATTATTTGGGATGATGTGCAGCAGTATAGAGATGCTGAAGAATGTGGACCTCGACCCTGCTCTGTATGGACCAGTTTTCATTTAACATTACAGATCTCCAAGCATGTAGCACTGTTAAGATGTCAGCAAAATACACCATCTCTTTAACAAGATATTTCAACTGCAGTTCCAAATGTTTTACATATATATGCCATATTGTTCACCGTGCAGATTGCAGTGGAAGAAAGCATCTTTCCCACAAACAGTTCACAAACATTCGTTAAGCCCTATCAACGAGAGTCCAAGAAAAACACCTGCAAGCCTGACAAATCTTTACCGGAGCAATCTGAGAGCAAAACACTGTTGACAATGTGGTATCTGTATTAGTTGAGTACATAATGGGGTCAATTAGTTTTCAGATACATTTGTCTACAAGTCATCCAAAACATGACAACATCCAAACAGCCAGCATAACACAGAGCGCTATATGCCAAAATATGGAAAATCGCAGCATCAAACCAGGGATGATTTATCAGTAAAAGTCAACACTGCAACCTGAACTGAGAATATTTCAATGTACACATAAAAGATACATGAAAACTACATATTATAAATGTCAATGTATGCATTACATTCTTTAATATCAGTTGTAGAAATAGCATATAAATCTGGAATGACAGTAAATTGTTGATCTACTGTTTGCTTTCATTGACATTTACACGTTCTCTCAGATTAATTGTGATTTCCTTCAGTGAAACTGAACCAGTCACAACATAAAGAAATGGAGAGGTAATGATTATAACTGGTGGTCATGTCATTTACTCTTTCCCAAAATTACATCAGTATGACACTATTCATTATGCACTGATCATTAAAATACACAAATACGGAAAATTAACAACAAATGACAAATCATTTGAATCCAATGCTACACCTTGCCTTAAAAATATCCAGGAGACATTAAGTATACCGATAATCAGCATTAGAAAACCACTTCTGTGTTGTCACAATATGACATCAAAACATATCATTGTTTTTTTTTATGTTACCTCAACATCTTAAATTGAGGTACAATAAGTCAAGAGAGAGCAACATTTAACTGGACAAATGTAAAGTCAGGCAATATTTCTGACATGCAGATATGACACAATGACATCGTCAAATTTTGTGTCCAAAAATCACAAGATAAACACTTGTTGACTGTTAAACTGTCACCTTTCCAGAATATAAACATGGCAATGATTACTTCATCACGTACATGTAGTTTGTACATAAATCTGAACGGGGGTCTAATATGGATAAGCATTGTAGCTTTTTTCCTCCGCAAAATAATCTAATCTGAACAAACAGTACACAGGATCTATCTTTGAGACCAAACAAGCCGATCAAACAGCTGTTACATACTGACAGACCACCTGAGCATTACACGTAAAGAAGATTATACTCACATATAGACAAATGGTATGAATTTAGATTTCATGGTCAAGCTGAAAAATAGTCAACTTGTATTTTGGTCCACTGGCCAAAGCTGCAAGTAAACCCAAAATGTGCTCATTTCTAATTTTTTTAATCAACTGAACAGGAGTTCAATCATACTATGACCTGATCACTTTGGAACAATTACACATTGTAGGATGGTACTGCTTTCTGGCTCGACTAAACCATAACTTTCTATGCATTTGTTGACGAGCATACAGACAGACACATTTTGTAGCTTACAAGCCTCTGAGGCACGTAGACCAAAAATAAAGTTGCAGCTGAAAGTCACTTTCAAATATTCATATTTTCGGATTCTGAGAAACATGGCTGTGATACCACTCTTACAACCCCCTCTGTGCAAATACACGTTTACAACAAAGACCAAATACACAAATCAAATAAACATGATCATCAATAAATAAAAAGATAAGGAAATCAAACTTACCTTAAACCTACCTGTAACCATAGCTGAGTTGTATATACTTTTTTTTTTTTTTTTTTTTGCTTACCCCCTCTCTCTCTCTCTCTCTTTAAAAAAAAAAAAAAAAATTCATGGGGAGATCTAAAACAAACCTGAAATTTGGAGGTTTGGTCCTTTAATTTAATAAAGAAGAGAGGAGCCAAGCAATCAAACACTGGTGTTTTTCCTTTTCCACCAAGTGGTTTTGGTTACAAACGTCTGAGTAAGACTAGCTCAGAGCAAGTCTAGGACAAAAGAAGAGATGAAGAAGACAGAAAAAAAAACTTTATAACTGAGAAAAATTCAACAGGTAAGTTTTACACACCTTCTTTTTCCTCTAGCGATGCCGGTACTCCCTCTCCCTCTCTCTCTCACGGTCTCTGTCCCGGTCCCTCTCGCGATGGCGGTCCCGCTCCCGGCTGCGTTCCCGATAATAGTCCTCGTGTCTGTCACGACTGCGGGACTTGTGGCGTCTGCTCTTTTCTCTCGAGCGGCTGTGGTCTCGTTCCCTGGAACGCTCTCGCCTGGCAGAAACGTGAAGAGGAGTTGTAAGACTGTGGAGGTTTTAGTGACATGCGGTTCAATTGAATGACTTCATAGTGGACTAAAATAAGTTGTATTTCTTTGAGCTAAATATGAAACATTACAAAAAACACAGTCTTTACATGGCCTATCACTTGATTAAATTCTTACCGAGCAGAGCCGTAGCTTTTAGACTCAATTCCGTGGAGACAGTCCTGCAGTGAACTGATGAGGACCTTACAGCGGTCGTCTGCTGACACTTTGGACTGCTTAATCAGACTGATTGCTGTAACCAAGGTCTCTATAGCACTCCCATAGTCAGCTGAAAAGAGCACAAGGTTGCATTAGTCTTACATTCACTCCCAGCTTTTGTCTCATGTAAAATAAACCCTCGTACATTAGCACTGGGGTTTGTAGGATTCAAAACTGCACGCGTGTCTCACCTGCACTGGCGTCCGACACCGCTCTGGAAATGGCGCTGGAGGAGATGGCTCTGTTTCTGTTCATGATCTCCTCAAATTCTGCCTCGCTAAGAGGGGTCCGTGATGCCTCCATCTCCCTACAAACACACCAAGATCAAAGCACGTGATGAGTGCAAGGCTTCAACACGCATCGCCACGCTCAGCTGTGTTGCTTCTCTGTTCTTACCGGCCTCCTGGACCATAGTCTCCTCTCTCATATGGTGGTGGGCGCCCGTATGGGTCGTTTGGTCCGGGTGGGCCTCCTCTGTCGTTGGGGGGCATGCTGTTGTTGCCCGGAGGCGGAAAGAAGGCAGGGTTGACATGGGGTGCTGGTGGTGGTCCACCTGGTGGGGGACCAGGCATGTGAGGAGGTGGCGCCAAAGCCATGGGGGGACCAATGGGCCCTGGGGGACGAGGAGGGAAGGGCCCTGGGGGTGGCGGGCCCTGTTGAGGGGGTGGTGGACCAGGGGGAGGGCCGTAGCCTGGAGGAGGGGGTCCTGGGGGCATGGGTCCCATTGGAGGCTGGCCAAACTGACCAGGGAAGAGAACTGGGGGAGGTGGCCTGTCACCGCGGTTTGGAGGACCAGGGAGGGGAGGGGGGAGGCCCTGGCCAGGAGGTGGAGGTCCTGGAGGGCCCGGTGGACCAGGTGGGCCTGGAGGGGGACGTGGGGGACCCTGCATCCCACCTATGAAAGAGCACATGGTACAAAAAAAAAAAGAGAAGCAAATGAGACCAAATAAAATCCAGTGATTTTTTTTTGTTACCCTACAAAAAAAAAAAGTTCAAAGAAGTCGCTGACACAAACACAGTTGAGGAGCAGCAAGCCAAAGCTAAAGGGAATAAAATATGTCAAAAATAATAATGCAACAAATTAAATTAAAAAACAAAAAGAAGAGATGAGATATATTCAAGGCATATTATTTCAGAGTATAACACGAGTTTTGGCTTTAGTACTGGATTCTGATCAACATTACTGAGCAGGTGCAGATATAATCTGGCAAGAAGCCAGGAGTTCAGTATGATACCATCATAAACTCAAATAAGAAAGGCTGTGTTGCTTGTTATATTTGATTTTCATCCCCCCCTTTTGCAGCAGCAGAAATGAATTTTAGAGGAACTTTTTTACGTGAATGGTTTCCTGACATTTCTCATACATGCTCTGAAACAGGCTGTTTGTATTTGAACTAAGTTTAAACATCCCTTTAAACAAATGATATTTGTTTAAGGAAAATACAGGCAAGATGCAGATGCAGGATTGTGATTCTACCTCTTCAGTCTTAGAGGACGTTTTGCATGACGGCTTACTTTGAGTAAGACAAACAGCACTTTATGGATCTTTCTTTAAAAGGATTCATAGAGTTTATAGTTCAGCTGTTTCTGGGACAGTCAACCAGAGAGAGTCAATGGTACAACTCCTACCAGTAAACGGCCGAGAGTTAGAAAAAAAAAGGCAATCGATCAATTAAATCGAGGTTTTTCACCTCTGCCGCGCCAGCTCCCGTTCCTACCCCCCGGCGGGAAGGGATTGAAACTCATATCCATCAGGGGGCCATCTTGGTGCCTAATCAGATCTGGTCCCATCCCCGAGCCTAATGGGGAAGAAAGCAAACCAATCACAAGTCTTCCCTTCATAAATGCCCACCAACTAACTGAAGGCCTTTCCCTGCAGCACAGGGACATCAGCCACTAAGCGAAAGGAGAAAAAGGTTGGATGGAGGGGAGAAAAATTCTCAAAAAAGAAGAAAAAAAGGAAAGAAAAGTTGGCAATTTTGTTCCACATTTGCAAGTGAAAGACGGCCAATCCACGATTTGCAAGGTATGTAAGGCTAAAAGCTTGCCAACTAAAGCTTTTCAGGCGATAGTGTTTTTGTGCGAGTATAAAATCGCAGCTGAGAAAGGATTTTTTTTTTTTAGCTGGAGGTTAAGAGAGACAAGGAGAGAACAAACTAGAGGGGGGGAGGAAACATGCAAAGACACAGCTCCTGAGAGAAAGACCCCTCAAGAGAAACAACACAAGACAAGCCTTAGTTTCATGCGGATGAGAATGTCCCAGCCTGTGCTACAAGAGGAGCACTGTCGGACAGAAAGCCTCCTTTTAACTAATCCCATGTTTCCAAGAAGCAGGGTATACTCGTGATTCTCTTTTACACTGGGAAGTTAATGTTGAAAAAGATGGAAAAACAAACATCTGAGAACAATCATAATATTTCAGTTATACAGGTGTAAAAAGGAAATGACCAACCCATACAGATCAACTAATAAGAGAGCACGGGTTACAAATATTAAATGTGACCTAACTTCTGCTGCTGAGTTTGAACTTTTATAAATCTTTTACGATGGGAATGGAAATCAAAATTATATTAGCAATTTGTGTTGGTTCATTTTTGGGGCTAAATTACAGTTACTGGCCATATTTTTATAATAATAGGCCACATCCCATATATAAAGTATGAATTCTACTAAATTCCGATAGTTTAATGTGAGCTGTATAGTTACACATTTTAACGGATTTCCGCATTTTTGTTATGTCATCTTCCACCTTAAAGAGAAACAGAAAAATCCCATAATAGCACAAACAGGGGACGCCAAACTAACCGGGGAAATGTGGTGGCGGCCCTCCAGGACCAACAGGTCCAGGGAAGCGGTCTCCTCCTGGGCCAGGAGGTCCGGGAAACCTCCCTCTGCCTCGTCCCATTGGAAATCCTCCTCGAGAACCAGCACCGGGGGGACCCGCTTTACCTTCCCCAGACATCTGGCCTGACTGGGTACCTGGTAAAAACAAGACAACACATATGTTGCATAGCTATATACACACACAATAAATAAAAACTGTGGGTGTAAAGTATACATGTGACTGAAATAAATCACCAAGAGGGTGATAAGTGGTTCACTGTTTTACACTGTTAACCACAGTTTTAAACGTCACCGTGGATTATACTTCAAACTAAACAGAACAAAAACCAAGTGGTATCTAGTGCAGCACTTCTATGTGCTGTGTTTATCAAGAGTCACGGAGACTGCTCTACATGAAGGATGCAACAGTTATCGCCTTTGAAGGTACAATTATAGTCTGAGAAATAACCTCGGTTTGATAAGGATGATGTATTCATTCATTTGACAACTTCATTAATATATTAAATCACATCTTTAGAGACAGTTAAGGTCATTTATGACTGCCTTTTGAAAAAGAATGAACAATGATCAATAATACAGAAAAATTAGAGATAAAGATAAAGTCAAATAAGTGGATTTTTTTGTATTATGTTTACATTTTAGTATTTTAAGCATTCTTATTCATATTAAACTTAGACTGACTCTTTGGATCTAACGGATATGTCAACTTTATAATGATTTTGAACGCCTCTCTTGCTGTAATATATTAAATCTGTGATGTTAGGTAGTGTTTTCCTGCTGGTGTGTTAACTGAGAATGCCACGCAGACTTTCGACATGCTAAAACGTTCACTGACTGAAACCTTCACAGTTAAACGACAGTCAGCGTTACTGCTGTTTGTTAAACTAAAGCCAAACCTTCACTGCCTTTTTTCACCAATAAGGACAAGCACTTCGATGAATATGAAGTCCTTATTTCATCATTTACACAGTGCTTTGGAAATCATGTCAACAGAAACGTCTTTATAGGTCCAGCAGCAGCCGGAAATTCTACAAGCAAAGTCAGTACCAGGGTTGGAAATTAGTACCTGATCTTACAAACAGAAAAAGAAAAGCTTACAGTATTTTAGTTTATTATCTTGAGCCTGTTAAATGTTTCTATTGCAGGTCCTCAAAGGCCAACACAACCCGGACTGAGATGAAAAAGAATCCATTTAATGATTATGAAAAGTATATGAGCTCATGTGAGAATCATCACATTTTTGTGATCGCGCATAATCCCGTGTTCATCTCCCCTCCGCCCCTCTTAAACAAAAGAGCGATTTGAGTTTGTGTCACTTCACTCGTCAGGATGTTGTTGCTTCTAACTAGGTTTAAGGTTTTGTTTCTCTTTTGATACTGGCGTGGAAACACTGATATCATGAATCTAGAGATTTAAATTAATCTGTTGATATCAAAGATGTTATGTTAGCTCACTGGCACAAAATACTGCTCCAAAGTGAATGCCTGAAGCGCAGTGTAACATTTAAAAAAAAGGAAAAAAAGGGTCATATGAAATGAACTGGATTAATATGGTAAATTTATACACAAAAACGCAAATATGATCCAAACAACATTTTTGGCTGAATTACTCAAATAGGTTGTTTTTATCTTAAAACATTCTCAAACTGTGTGAGTTGTTGTGCTCACCTTTTTTTTCAGAGCACTCCTCACCTGCGCCAGGTTTCCAGACAGGACCGAACCATTTAATGTAAACAAAGAGGGGGGAGGGGGGGTTAAGCAATACTGAAGCTGGCTGAATGTTACTTTTTTCTTTTTTTTTTAAACAAAAACAACAAACAAACAGGGAAATACAATGACACAGTTATTGTTATGAGCACACTGTGAAGATAGTCTTCTCTTATGTTGATAAGCGTATAATTTTATATGAATTAATGAACTAATGCTACAATATCTGTTAGGGCCCCAGTTAGGCCCTTAAAATCTTAAAACTATTCTCCCTGTACGTCGCCCTGTACACGCCTGCTAAATGCATGTCTGCTTACATTGACATGTTTAACTTTACTTTGTCAAAGCTAAACGGAGAAGAAACCTGACTTTTTGTAGACTGAAGCAAAAATATTTTCAATTTAATAAAATGATCTTAGACTTAAATCTGTGATCTGATCCAACGAGTATGGTACCTTATTAACTTCATTAAATGTACTGTATCAAGTATATGTCAACCAAAAACTATTATTTCAGTAAATCTATACTCGGCGAGGGATTTTTTTTTTTACGCACCCCCTGGGGTTTATTTGTTTACACCTATCAGCTGCTTTGACAGTACATATGTGGAGCATGTTTGTATGGTCGCATGTCTATCCAGCGCGCAGAGTGACAAAGATGGACGTTGAACAGTAAGAAGTGCTGTGAAAAACTAAAGTCACTATGTCACATGGCAAACAACAAATGTGTATCAACTTGATGTTTCATCAAGTAACTTGCCACTAACGTGTAATAACTCAGTTATTTGTTAATGCTTTACAAAAAAGAAAAAAGGGGGGGGGGGAGACGAGGGGGGGGAGACATTTGCAACTTGCATCAAACAAAGCTAAGTGACACCTGATGCATCAGCTACATCTGTCATGCTTATCAAGAGAAAAGGAACAAGGCAGTAGGCAGCGTAGGGGGATTTCAGGTACATCAAGAATGACCATGAAGAGTTTCTACACAATAGATCCACCGACTGTGAAACCTGCCAGAAAACAGTTGTGACCAAGGTGTCACAGACTTTCCTGATGAAGCATGTGTGGACTCACTATCCAGCTCAGGATGCCCAAATAAAGGCCAACACAATAACTGAGTGAGAATACGTCAGTGGCACGTTCACTTAACAAAACCCTGAGGTGGTCGACAAACACATATTAGTGTATCACTAACGATGAATGGTGCAGCGGTGAGCGTTTGGCTGTCAGTGTAACAGGAGGAATGCTGCACTTCAAAGCGTTCGTCTGCAGGACTTCAGTCCGTGACTGTTTAACTCAGTTTCTTGTCTGTTAGCACGAACTTGACATCAGGAGCGTCTATTCTTCCACAAGCATACCATGGGATTTTACCTAAATTAATTCAGTAAATATTGACACTGTATCAGGGATGTTCTGAATTTATTTCCATAACGTCTACTGAGACTTCAAAGTCACAAAAAGACCTCAAGAGAGGATTCTAGCAGGTGGCATTTAAGAATAGATCATTCTTAATGAATATTCATGTATGACAGTTAATAACACTTCAGTTTTATTAGATTAGGAAATGTCAGATAAAATCAATATTAGTGCTATTTTATTAATTATAACACAAATATTAAAGCTTGACATTAAAAAAATAAATAAATAAATTTTGTCATCTTAATGAGTCTTTACATTTTGGTTGAACTTTTAGGATTTCTAACTCTATAGTTTGATCACAGTGTTATTTCTGTTTGAAAAGGCAGAGATTGTTCACACACTTAAATTCCCAAATAATGTTTGAATGATTGTCTATATTAGTTATTTTTCCAAATAATCTGAATCAATGTTTAAATCATTTATGCATTATATATTCATGAAATGTGATTATTTCTCAGACTATAATTGCAGCATCCATATAAATCCCTAACTGTTACTCCCTTGTCACCAGTGTTGTCTTTTTTTGAAAATCAACGGTCATTATTTATCTCTTGTTGAAAGCAGTTCAAAACGTTTTCCTTACTTTTGCGTGACTGCATCTCAAACTGGCTGAGGGACTGTTTGTTGCACGGTGTGACGATGGGATTCTGACCATGGAGCTCCCTCTTTGACAGCAGCTCCATTAGCTTCCTGGACGATCCCTCTGAGCCAACACACACCAGAGCAAACCTGAGGACGCGACAGTGCAGAGGACACACACTCGGATTCAGACACGAAATAAGAGTGAATGCACAGAGATTTGTCTTCTGATTTCTTTTGACATCCAGAACGATCCATTAAAAAAAAAAAAAAAAAAGCTCACCCTTTTGACTGTCCATTGGCTCTGTTTTCAAAAAACTTGATCTCCAGCACATCTGTGATACCTATTGATCGTATGGCTTCTGTTAAGTCCTCGTCTGTCGTCCACTGCATAGGAAAAAACAACATTAGTATTATAAGTTAACCGGCATTTAAATCTTGCTAATAACTCGGAAACTTTGCTGTCGATGTCTCGTTTACAGATTTTCTGATACCCACCCATGTGAGATTTCCTATGTACAGGGCAATTCTTTTGCCTGTGTAGGTGTAGACCACGTTTGGGGGAGCACTCTTCCCCCCCTCAGTGCCACCAGGTGAAGGCAGTGTGTCCAGGTAGTCCCGGTCTTCTGGAGCATCACCATTGTTGGCTGATGGGGAAATGACATCATCATAAAGGTCGATCTGCTCATGAACTGGGTAGTCAGCTTCCTGTAAAGCAAGATAGAAAAGTTCAAACATGCGTGACATGACGGCAGACGTGCAAAAACAAACCCCCAGAAATTGTAGCAATAAGTTTGTCACTTTATATTTTATATATACGTCTACTATATATCTTGTCAAGTTTATGATGCAAATACATGTTTAATCATACATCATCAGTACTTAACTTGACCTTTTCCCAGCATTTCTAATTTAACCCTTTGTAAGAGGTCTTGTTTGATGAACAGGAGGCGGGGTGAGAGAAAGAAGGTTAAGATATGAGGGGAGTTTATTGAAGTGTACCACGTTTGTTGGCTAAGCCTAAACTAGTAGTCACTGAGGAGCAGTGAATGTAGACACTGCCGACTGTAAAAACACTCAAACATGTCACCAAGACAACCAAAGCAGTGACCGCCTGATACAGTGGGTAAAGTGGCTGCTTAAAAAAAAGGGACATATTCTCCCGTTTTCCATCTTTTCAAACAGTCCCATGTGCGAAATGAAACATTTGTGCCGTACTTTGGTCCAAATATAACATGAATCAAGCAGCAGAGGAGGATTATGACCCTGTAGAAACCAGCTCTCTCAGGACGCGCCATTTTTGCGTGCGTCTCTTTAAATACAATGAGCGCCCCTAAGTTTTCCCAGTAAATATCAAAATAAAAATTGCAGCCCTGTGCAAAAGTTTTGCTCTAGGCTGGAGGTGGAGTCCATGGGAGTAGATATCAGGGGAGGGGACTTTCTTACCAGGATCCAACTTGTGATGTCACAAACTGATACAATTTGAAACAGCATTTTCCTCTGTGCAGTAAGACTTATGCAGACCACAAAATAAAGGACTGGATGGATTTAGTTTAAATTGTGTGGGTCGACAGATACTCGGGTTACTGATACAAACGTTCAAAAACACTGTAAAAGTAGATTTTTAATAACATGTCCCCTTTATAAGCCTTAGATGTGCTCCTCATCTGCCGGGTGTGAGAGGGTTTGTAGCTCCTACTAGTAATGTGCATGTTGTGCAATAGACTGACTTTCAGGTGTTACAAATTCATCTACACTCCGTCGTAAATTTTGTTTTAATGCATATTTATTCCTTTAAAGGTACCACAACGTGTTTTACTCCAGGGGTGTTTTCATGCAATTTACATTTGGACCTTTAAAAAAAAAAGTATGTATCTATATCTATAAAAGTAAATCTAAGATAATCTGCACGCATCAGACACAAAGCTAACAATCTGTAGCTCTAATAACCACACTTATTTCTGTGGTACATTTCACTGTGCATGCACTTAATGTTTCCAACTGCATACGAATTTGTATTTCAATAAACACTGTTTCACTTCACGGTTTGCACAAATGATTGCAAATGAGACTGATTCAACTCGACTGTTTTGGGACAGCTGCTAACGAGCTAACATTTTGTTTTGGGCCTGTAAGCCCGCCACAAGCGACAAGGCCTGAAGCTGAGGACACTGAACAATGAGAGAAACAGCTCCCTTTAAGCACCTACTTAAGGTCGCAAGTCTGTATGTGTAAATTGCAAATGCTTTTTTGCACCAAGCGTTAGTTCTATTAAATGTCGAGAACAACGCAGAGACAACATTTAGCGTAGCAGAAGATGCAGGCTGGCTTGCAGCATGGTGAAAGAGTCTTTTTACGCCAGAGAAGCTACTTATGTCAGCCGAGCATACAGCGCCCCTCGTTACACTACACACAAGGAAATACCGCAGATATCAAGAGTAAAACACCCTTGTTCAATATCTGTGTTGAAGTGTATGTATTACCTGGCTGAATTCCTCCTCTACATCGGCGTAAATATCGATGTGATCTACACCGTCCGCCATTTTCCTCTGACCCGTCTCTCCGTCCGCCTGGCGGTGCAGAGCATCGACGAGCCGCAAACAATGAGACCGAGAGGGACAACCGGCGCCCCCTGCTGGTCTGCTGAGGTTATTACAACAACTGCTGACAACCATGTAAACACGGGAAAACTCGCACAATAAATCATGACTGTTGTCCAATGTCAATTTAGCGGAAATAAAGGCGGTGTTTAACCTTTTTAACCTGAAAAGAAAAATAGAGATTTTCAAAAGACAACCGAGACAAACTGCAAAAAGAAGCTTTAATGAATAAAATACACTTTTGGCAGCTTAAATAGAATATATCAGCAATATATCAATAACAGCAGTGCAGATCTAGATATTTCTTTCTATGCTTTAAGTAATTGTGGGCAGAATGACTAATACTACAGATATGAATTAAGTTGATAAAATTGTGATCTTATTCGTTCATTTAGGTATTTAATTACTTTCAAGCCCATTTCAAATAATTAACAGTATGTTTCAAATGTTTCACCTGGCTGGAACACAAGCGCAATTATGGAATAAATTACAGTTAGATAAAATACATTTATAAATTGCAAATGTATTCCTACATGCAGTTGACAGAGTCAAAATCAGAAATAGTCGAATAATACCGTAATTCATATATAAGATATTCAAGGAAGACATTTGGGTGTCTTCTTAGATATATTTTTTCTAAGAGTCACTGTAATTGTGATTGGACTTCTAAGACTTATTGTCATTTTTAGCCTGGTGTTTGTTTAAACTTTTAGTGCACTGTTTTGACACAATGATAAACCAACACAGACTGACAATACAAAAAAAACACAAGGGTAATTTAATTCAAATAGTACAAATCATGGCTTTAGTCAACCAACATACAATGTGGACATGTCGATCATACAATACACAGAATTTTGTACAGTGAAAATAAATAAAAGTGAAACCGTTAAGATAACTCTTAATATCTCAGTGAGACTGAACACACTTTAATGATGGATGTAATGACAACTTTTGGGTATATTATTCAACAGGCGATTTTGTCATCCGAGCTCAATGACGTGCTGATTGAGAAATACCATAGATAAATCTATGGGGACACTCATAGGCTAAAGTACACTGTCATGCTGAAATTCAAAATATGATAAACAGGCAATAGAAAAACAGCATGTGCAATTAGATGAACTCTGAATTTATATTGCAATGATACATTTCCAAAATAGGGTTTAATCAGTCAGTAACATTTGTATTTCCTTACAGCGAGCGTTTAAGTCAATGTAGCAGTATCATGACCCTGGTGCCTAAAGGATCCAAAAAGTCCACAAAATATTTCAGCATTGAATTAGAAAAGTTTTTTTTAAAAATGTTTTTATTTCAGAAATATCCAGCTGTGGTCTAACAGCATATTTAGTGGCGCATACATAAAGTAGTAGTTTTCCATTCCAACCATGTAACTGTCACTGAAGTCCATCATTGTGTAATCCATGCTGATGTTAGATAACCATTCCAACCAGTCACTGTTTCAAGCGTCCCATCAAAATAGACAATAAATACACATAGAATACAAACACAGAGAAAGACACAGCTGATAAAGACAGAAAGGCAGTCATTTTTTAAAAAGATATGTCACGGAAACAAACAATTTTGGGATTGAATTATTGCAGAAGTAAAAAAAACAAAAAACAACAACCCTTATTTAATTCAATCCAATTCAAAAAACTTTATTTGTCGCCGGGGGAAAATTCTGATGTTTTGATGATCTACTCAGCATATATAACATTTTTACGTGCATGTGATTTTTTTTGTTACTTCCTTGTGAATACTTTCTTGGCACTGAGCCATTGCCCTTTGAGATTTGTGGCGAAGCTTTTGTAAATACCAGGTGAAATGTCATTTCTAGCAGCATCACTGATGTGACACCAATCCATACATTTCTGTAGCCCTTCACTCCCATCTTTCATTCATTGTTAGAGAAGCAGATATAATAGAATGAAGAAGGAACTTTCAAGGTTCATTGCGTGCATGCTGGCAGCTGCATATATAATATGCATGTGTGTCTGCAATGTTCAGTTCAGTGGGATTTGGAAAACAAGAGGCAATTTCCCTCCTCTTGTCTCGTTACATCTTGTCACTCATGGCTCCCTTCCCCTTCCCTTCCTCGCTACCACCTGCATCTCTTTAGTCCCTTCTCGTTTTAAGATGCAAAGTGTTGGAGGAGATAAAGTATCCATGGCAACAACAGCCCATTGACTTGCTGTCTTTGCAGTTTTTATTTTATTTTAAGGAGTTTCAAAAACCACAATAAAGGTTTGTCATTAGAGACTTGGTTTGTGGTTGAGTTAGGTTTGTTTAAGTCAACAAATCCACTTAAGGTGTCCAGTGTCCAAACACATCTCTTGATCCATCCAGATGTCCTCCTTTAAACGAGAAAAAGCCGAAACAGCAGCGTAGTCCTTTATCAAGAGACAAGTTTGGAGAAGGAGAGACAGGTGAGGAAGAGTGTGGCAGAGAGGGATATAGCAGAAGCTCGTCCACAGTCATTGGCGTTCTCCTGCGGGGACAAAGCAGAGACAGTGATTAAACAGTGTTTTACCCTTTTTTAATATTGGGTTTTTATCTTTTGACATCAAATTTATTCTATCAAGTAAAACCTTGAAACTGATTACAACAGTGCTTTTTCAGATTGATGTACTACATTTTAGTGTACAGATCCACTATCATAGGAAAAGAATAAGTGTGCTTTTATACTCAAGCGTGTTAAAATAATTGCATTATTTTGGCACACTGAGATAAGACTGCACCCCCCCTCTCTATCTGTTTGCAATCATATCTGTTCCTGCATGTTACTCACTGTAAATGTTACGACTAAAACCTCAGCATTACGTTTATTATCATTATTCAAATTTTTTTTTGTGTGTTTGTCTTCTCCTATCTGTCTCCTCCAAGCCCAACAGCAGAACAGCTTTCTGCCTATTCAAAGGAAGTTTGTCCTTGCCGCTATTACTTTGCTAAATGATGGTAAGTGTTGCTAATGGTGGATTAATGTTGGGTCTCTGTAAATTATATAACAAAGAAGATGTTCTAGACCGGCTCTTTTTAAAAAGCGTCTTGAAATTACACGTTACATAAGGCTCTCGTAATAATGGTTGATTAATTGGTTGATCAATTGTGCCAAGATTGGCTGCAAGATTGTGAATCCAGATAAACCAAGAGGAAGCTAACCTGTTCGTGATAGGCGTGGCACGACTCAGGGCGTCTTCGAACCTTCTGGGACCTCATCCTGTCACACTTCACAGAGGCATTATGTACAGCGAGGTCAAGGGGAAACATTAGAACCTGACAGGTGAATATGTTTGAAATATTAGCTTCAAAGTTGAGCAATAGAATTACACATTTGATGTGCACGTTGCACACACAGGATCTCAGAGCTTGCTAGAGTAAGGTGAGCAAGGTCACAAGAGGAACAACTTTATAAGAAAGAAAAAAACACAATTAAATTGGCCTTGCTGCAATATCAGCAAAAAAGAACCAGCGCCTTTGCAGATACTGTATGGGAACTGCAGTGAAAATGGAATTAATTTGGGAAAGTGCTACCATGCAAGTGAGTTATACCCCTAAAATATAACCTGCCCTGCCAAATCTTAAAGTATTATGCTGAGCTGCTCTGAGTCAGAGTTTCACTGCAATCTTATGACGAAGTATGAACGGATTTCTAGAGATGAACTAGCAGTGACTGAATAAGAGAACACCAAAGGATATATTTGACTTCCATGGGCTCCATAGTGATGGGTGGGTACTGTCTGGAGCAGTCACAGTCGGCCTGCACCACCAACATCAACAGGTTGGTCTCTGGGATCTGATGCATCACGAACATCCTGAAAAAGCACACATGCACAGACAGTGTGAAGACGAGGCCACACACAAAGGAAAGCCTCTCATGTCATTTATGGCAAAAAGAATGTTTACACTTATAAGGACCTTCTATATAAATCAAGAAATAATATTAGTAAGAAAAAGATGTCTCACATTTCTATGGGGGATTTTTTTGTGTGCAGATTTAATGTTCTGTTTTCTTATTTTTTTTATAAAGTAATTACTTTGAAATTCAAATTGTAGTCCAGCAGCGGTATTATAAGGAAATCTAAGTGCTGTGTTAAACTTCTATTGGCCTCAAGAGGGCACTCACACTCAACCGATAAGGACACATTTGCAGAAACAATGCAATAACCACTTTACTTTTTCATTTGTTTTTAAACTCAGTAGTATGACATTATGCTTCCTTGTCTTTCTCCTTCCCCCCCAACTCATTGTTCCTCCTCATCTCTCTCTTTTCCCATTTCCCTCTCTCACTGTAACTCTCCACATGCTTCTCAGACTTTCTGTATAACCTCATGCGCCCTGATCTAATTCTGTTCCTTTCCACTGCTTTCCCTCTTCCTGATCCTTTATAAAAACACACGCTGCTCTAAATACGCAGAGTGGAGCAAAACCGTAGAAAATGGATTTCAGAAGGACAATTTAATATGACTGGTTGAGGGCTTAGAGAGCACTGCAGTGCAGATTTGTGCGTGCATTAAAGTGGGCTTACTTTTGGCAGCGTCCACACTTAATAATGCTGTTGGTCTCTTTGACTGATGGCTCGTACACAAAGCTGGGGTACTCGGTGTCACACGGCTGCAGGATGTCCCCTCTTTTCTTATGAGCTGAGGCTAACAGAGAAAGAGATACAGGTCATTTTAGAGCTTGAGGATATGAATGAGTGTGTGTGTGTGTGTGTGTGTGTGTAGAAGTGCAGCATTTTGTTGGTGACTGACAGGCAGTGTTTGTGACAGGAGGGCGCTGGCTTCTATTTAATGGTTCACGATTCAGCCATTAATGGCTTTTTCTGCCATGACCAGAGGTGGTTTAGCTAGCGTACCTGAAAGATAATAGAATTCTATGTCCCTGTTTGCATAGCTACAATGATCAATTTGTAAGCAAAAAGAGCAGCGAGATGGTTTCTCTAAAATCAAGTTGTGGTCTCTGTTTTTGTTTGACTTCTCCAGAATATCTTCATGTTATTGTAACTTTACGCATAGTAAATAAAGCTGTGCCTTTTCACACTGAAAACTACTGATACAACACACAACTAATCATAAATGATGTCGATTATAGCTAAAAAAACCAAGAGAAAATGTCTGTCACAAAACAAAAACACTACCGGCCAGGTACTCACACGTGGCGTAAGATGGCTTGGCTGGATGGAGAATGGAGATGATGGTATGGAGTAGGAGGTAGAGTGGATGATTGACAGGCAGTGTAATGAGGTGGGTGAGTGTGTGATCGATGGAGAGGCAGAGGCAGATGAGAGGTGAGAGGATCAGAGGACACAATGTCGTTATTCTATAATGACCCGTAGGGTGGTAATCAATGTTTCACACACGTCACAGTAAACACTAATACAGTAGGGAGTACACAGTGAACTGATGCAAATGAAATGAGTGGACGGGTAATGGAGAGTCTGGACATCCTACCATACAACTAATGTTAATATTTAGATATTATTGATATGCAAATATTGTGTGTGATCCAGATCTGCTCTGTGGTTTGTGGGGATTTAAATGGTGTGTAACGCTTTATGGAGCCTAAAAAAGGGTATTCATCAAACCAATAAAGAGAGTTTGACCTTAACTCGCAACACATCCGTCACAAGGAGCTCACCTTCAGCGAAATTATCCATGTGCCAGTAGCCACAGATATTAAATTCCAGGAGAAACCTTGTGAAGAAGAAGAGGAGAGAGAGAGAGAGAGAGGCAGTGAATCAGGCGGCCATTAGAACAGACCACAGCAGATTGCAGTCAGATTGCACACAGCGTTCAAAAAGTGGGCCAGGAACTAATGTCATGTCATGGGAATATTAAAATGGGTCCTCAAGTTATTCAGCAGTTATTAGTTACTGATTTTTCTTAAATTGGATAACCAGCCCTTTCTTTGTATTTAAGTTGCGTGGAGTTGCTTTTAATAGTCAAAAGACAAAAATAAAGGTCTTCTAGCATTCTTTAAATGGTATCAGAGAAGAGGTTGAGAGAACTCTCATAGATGTATAATACTAATGAAGCTACTGTAATGCTAGGAGGCAAGGAGCTTCACTTAGCATCAAGAATTGAAATGGAGAAACAGTAAGCAAGGTTTTGACCCATAAGTCAGCATTTACATTTTTACAAATAAACACATGCACTGTTTGTGAAATCCTTCGAATCAAATAAATGTAAAAAAACATGTTGTGAAATGGCTTCATGTTGTCACTATGAGTGTGATTGTTTCTGATCGATCCTGGTAATGATCTTTGCTCACAACCTATCAAGCTATTTATCTCCATACGAAAAGCATACAGTTCTGAATAGTGATTCACTTTAGACAACTTGAACAGCAATCCCCTCCCGGAATTGTTGGTTGTCCCTAGCAACACTTACAGCAGAAAGTTGGAGAGGAACCACTTGAGGGCTGAAGCCAAACCATAGAAAGGCTGAAGGGATGGATATAAATAAAGGTTTGTGGTTAGAGCAGAATTGAGGAGACCGTTTTTGTTATAAAAGTGCATATAGAGTGAGGGGGTTGTACATACACTGAGAAGTGGACGGGCGCTGCTGACAGAGTGAGAGGTCATCTTGCACATGGCCTGGTAGTCGAACAATGACACCCTGGAGAAACACAAATCCAGGTGTTGGCTCTTAAGTTTTGTAATTGCTTATATTGACTCATGCTTCCTTTAGATCCACAACAAACAGAGTTATACAGGTGAAGTGATGCACTGCTTTACCAAGGACATAAAGAACACAGTGAAAACCCATCTCAACACTACAATTAATTTCCTTTAAGGAGCCGACGCAGCGTTTTCACCCTGTTGTTTTTTTCTCACCGTGTTTAGTCCTTATGAGCATTTACAGTCACATCCACACACAGAGCTCAAAAACATATACACGCACAGTCGCCCTGAAGTAAATGCATGCTCTAAACCCCGTTATGTAATATCCTGTGACAAATGAAGCATGACAAAATCTTTTAGCTTTTTTAAAAATAGCACATCACTCATGAGATTTCAAAACATAAAAGACGGGCAAAAATGGAAGAGGGAGAAAAAAGAGTGCAAAGAAACTGAGGGGGGAAGAAAGAGGGCAAAGCAGGAGTATCTGAACCACATGTACAAAGAAAGCAGCATCAGCTAACCTCAGCATGTAAACAAAAGCAAAGCTTCTGAATCTCTGTAATGACAGTAAAGTACAAGCTTCAGGCTATGGTATGTATATGCATACTGATACATGGCTCAGGGGTATAAGAATGAGACTCAGTAGAACAGTAATCACTTCTGTTTGTGATACAGCATGGGGAAAGCGTGTCATAAAATTCAGGTTCTAGGAGTTCAGTTCTTGTATCACAAGCAGGATGCACAACATGAAACTTAACATTATAATGTGGGGAGACTGCAGCGTCTGTCGGAGAGATCGTGTACTAATAGTTCGATGTACTATCCTGCAGAGCAGGGGATTGGAAGCAGACATTACCTTTTGAACATGCCCATTCTGATCAGTGTTGTCATCACTGATCCGTCAACCTCGCCGAAGAACCTTCCAGCCTATTGGTAAAGAGAAAGGGCAAAACAAATAAACCCCAGTGATACAATGTGTAAGTCTGAGCGTGTTCAATTAATTATGATAATAAGGCGACAAAGCAGATATTGACTTCCTTCAGCCCATGTTCCTCCTTTCCACTTTCACCTCGGTTTGAACCGTGTGATCAATTATTCATCAGATTGTGTTCACTTTTGTGTTGTTTGAGAGGTGAGGTTTCTTATCACACGTGATTCTGTTGTTATGCTCCCTTCACAGAGTCTTAAGTAAGGATTTGCTTTTGAATGCATACCTCCACATTTGGGAATTCAGGATGTCACCACTTTCACGTCTGGATACTGGATATTTAAGAAGCTAATGCCAACTGTCAGTTAGCTTAGCCTAAAGACCAAAAATATGGAAGCTAGGTTGACTTAGGGCCAGATATGTACATATTAAACATGTTTATTTACTCCTCTTACTTCGTTTGTGAGACAGACATGGTGACTTTTTTTTCTGCTGTTATTTTGAGGTGGAAAGAAAACACTCAAACTTTCCAGCTATTTAAAGTCAACACTGAAAGTAAACAGAGGGCGCCTAGCAGTTATGAAATGTGACCCATGTACAGAGGCTATAGTCCTCATCGCAGCATCCATGAGTTCACATTCTGCCTCAGCTCTTTGCTGCATGCCATTCTACACTCTCTTCTGCCAACATTCCCCGTCTCTTGTCAACTATCCAGTCCAATAAAAAAAAATATTAACATCAACTCCAGAACACTTTCGTGCATATTGTTGTTACTTTAAATACTTGTGTTTTTAAAAAAGAAGTATAAAGAGTTATGTCTGTTAAGAATACTTGTGAACCTGACACCTTACACACTGAGATTTGTAACCTGCCTCTTTCTCAAGAAAAACTCATAATCTTGGCTGCTACACTAAAACCACAAAGCATCACTGCCGTGTTGACATTTTGTTGTGCTGCATATATTCACAGACTCTTAAGCTTCAATAGTGCTTTGCTACTTATACACTGGTTTTAATTCATACTGCATTTCTACTACTTAAACTCATTGATAGTTTCTGTGGGAAAGGAGTGTAATTTGAGATGTGACATTATCTTGTCAGTGCTGAGACAAGCATCGTAATATAGGTTTAAAGTTTTAAATTGGTCATGGGAGTAATCTGAAGAAATGATGAAGCCTCGACAGGATGTGTACACTGCTGCTTGACAGTGTTTGACTGAATGAGAGAGTCCAAAGTGATTCCAGTCTTACAGATTGTGAGGCATACAGCTGTAGCTATAAATCATACACTGGTGATGAACATTTATGGTCTGTCCTTGAAGCTTTTTCTGCAAGGTCAGGAATATTGACAGGCGTCTCTCAAATAATCAGTGAAAAACAAGAAGGTGTTGGGTGTGCACTCACATCATTACGCTGCTTCGAAATGAGGACAAAGCCATTATTGTCAATCACGTAGCACTCGAGTTCCTGAGATGAGAACAATAGACAGAAGTAATTACTTATGTTAGACAGGAACTGTGTCACCCCCCCACAGAGAACATAACAGTAAGCGCAACGATTTCATGTCTAAATTACCTAAAAATACAAGATAATGATGATAATGAGTCTTTTTCTGGGAATAAATAACAACTTGTCAACTTTTGGAGAAGCTTAACCATCAAGATATGTAAAAGCAAAGTTTGCTTATTTTATTTTAGCAATATTAAACTATCTGACTTATACTAGACTTGTACTTACATAGCTGTCACATCGTAAAGGACATGCCCATTCTACATCAGAGCACTGAAGGAAAAAAGAAAGATGAGAATAACAATTATGTTTCACCAACAACTAACAGCACAAGAACTTTGAGGATCAGAATCCGGTTTATCGACAAGTAAGTTAAACACATACAAGGAATTGTCTCGGTGTTTTGGTGCAAATACAATAAATATAAAAGTAAAAGAAAAAAAGAAGACAAGTGAAGAAGAAGAGTGAGTACAGGAAAATAACATGTAATTGTAAATCCAGGTGAAAGTGATTGGGAGTGTTTTTATGTTTAGTGTGAGAGGGGAGGGTATGTTTGTGTATGACATGAACACATGCAATGCCAGAGGAGGTGTTATGTTTGAATGCGTATGTGTCAGTGTTGACAAGTGCTTTTGTACGTGTGAGTGTGAGGAGGTGTTTGGCGTGTGATATGTTTCATCTACCTGTAATTAGTTCCTGAGTGTCTTGTTTGCAAGCTTGAGCATGTGTAATTCCAGCATGTCAGGGACTACACTTTACGTGTGTGTATGTGTGTGTGTGTGTGTGTGTGTGTGTGTGTGTGTGAGATCTGCACCAGTTGAGGTGTGAAGCTGACTTCACAGAGCTCAGCATGTGATTAAAATGAAACTTTTACTCAGAGTGAAAAAATGAAGAGTGATGAGGAAATGATTTGTACTTACATCTGTGTCGTTTGGCTGAGAGGACGTGCAACAAAGAACAAGGAGCGATAAAAAAGCGAGAATAAAGAGGAGAGAGAACATTACTTCAGTTAATGATGTGTAGGTCAATCCAATGAATAGACGGTTTCACTCCATTGCTGTTAAATTGAAGTTGAAATAAATCCTCTGAAAGTAGATGTTTCACAAAAGGACAAAAGTGTTTTTCTTTTCTTTTAGAATGCTAAATAAGATTTATCATTTGTGCACTCACACATGAAACATGCTAAAGTTGAAGTAAGGTGTTTGGTGCTTCCTCCAATCAACAGGATTCAGCCTTTGCAGGTAGATACATTTAGTCCTCCCTTTTTCTTTCCTTATTGTCAAAGTGTTTACATGTCTCCTCGATATGTCATCGTCTCATCATTTGTCTGCTGTATGTGCAGATTTGTGTCCATGGATGATATGTCTTTGGCATCATGGTCGAGCTATACAGAGCGTGTCCAAGTGTGAATGAGACGATCTATCATCCTTTTCGATCCCATTACAGAAAAGTGTCAGACTTTCTCCCCGCCTCCTGAAATAAACGACCATCCAGGCAGTGGATAGACAGGAAGGATGATCTCTTCCTCCTATGTTGATGGCCAATAGCTCAGCAACATGAGGGGAAACTGTATTGTATAGTACTGTGTTCTGATAATTATACCAGCCAAACAAATGGAGAAGCCAGATCCTCTAATTAAAACTCACTGGTCACAATCTTTATCGGACTAATAAACAACCAATGGAAACTTTGGGCCAGCAGTAAACTTTTTCAATCGATAGGTGCATGAAGGAAATAGGCCAGCAGTTTCCGAAACCAAAAAGGGTTCCTTTACTTATAATGGTGTGCATGATTGCTGCTTTGATTTAAGTGAAATGCCCAGAGTTAAAAATGGTTCATTTCATCCTCAGGGGAGGAGTGTACTACATTTCTTATATTTCCAAAATGGCACAGCCAAAGTTAAACAGTAAAGGTTTTTTCAATTCAGGGCAGAGATAACCAGCTAGACAACCAATAAGTAAAAACACATCTCACTTTAGATGATCTTATTTCTTATGGTACATCCAATGTGTGAAAATGATGTACTCTTTTTTTAAATACCGGTAGCTTTCTTAGGAGCGCTGGTTTAACTCAGTCGGTAGAGCAGGCGGCCCGTGTACAAAGGTTACTGTCCTTGTCTTTTATTATCGCTAAAATGAACCAACAATCCTGACAGCAGCTGATGGCCAATGTTAGCTTTTCATGGCTGCAAAGTGATGAGTGTGAGCAATACAATTTTTCAATAATTTTCAAAAATGCTGATTTTTGATGTGATGCAAAAAGCGTCATATTGCATCACATGAAGAAAACTTCCAGGCAAAGAAAAACATATTTTTCTCGTCTCAGGGCAAAATGAGGGTTGGATTCATGACCATTCAACACTACTACCATGTTTCTAATGATACACAGCTTCATGCAAATGGGTGAAGTATCCATTTAATGCAAATGCTTCTTTACAAAAATGTTGAAATTGCCATTTATAGATCAACCTTATAAGATCAGTCTCTGTGTATTATCAGACCTCTTAAGGTCTGGCATCATAGCCCGTTCATCAACCATGGCTGCAAGTCAGAAGCATCTTCCTGAGTCCTTTTTTCAGGTGAAGATGGCTCGTCTAAGAGCTCCGGGAAAAGTCATTTGTTTTGAGAGCATCAATTATCAATCTCGCTCCCTGAACCTCGACGTCTGCTCACATATGCATCTAAACTAAAAGTAAGCAGCACATTACAGCATCAAAAACACGCTCCATTTCTAAAGGTTATAAACCCATGAATAATCATGTTTTCAGGCCTTACACATCATCATTTCTGCCACTATGATTGTACATTTTCATTTCATATTCCAAAAACACACACAAACACAGAAACAGTTTGCAAGTCATAAACACAAGATGACAGTGAAAAGAAGAACAGCTGAGTCTCGTCAGCGAGATTAAGAGCTTGCCAAGATGTGAATGGCAAAAAATCTATCATCTCTTGATTCTCATTACTACCACCTCACAGCTTCTCAATGCATCTGCACTCACTGTCAGACAAATAATGGCAGCAATGAAGTGTGAGAGACATATGGCTCCTGACACTGCAGGATTCACACTGTTTATTTTAACGTGGCACACTTGAAACTGGAGGCTTATAGATATAGTCAAAGTGGTAACAAGACGTGTTAGAGGAGGAAGGCTATGAAGTATTCAGTGTTCATTTTTCTTTGATTCCTTCATTTTTAAACAGCATAGATGCGCGCAAACACACGCGCACACACACACAACAGTAGGAAGAGCAGAGTGTGCTGTACAGTGATGTCAGAACATTTTTCTAATAACATCCTGACTGATTCCTATTAGATGGCAGCTCCTGCTTTTTTCCTCCCCTCACCTATTCATAATTCATCTTCTAATAACATTTCATTTTAAGGCAGTCAGCCTTATACTGTAGCTGTAAAGTCTGGGCTTTCCCTCACTTATGTAACTCCTCCCTTGGGTCTATGGGGACTCTGTGTAGTGTTCTTTATGGCTGTGGAAACACAAACAGGATCAGGCTCTACCGAACAATGTGTATTCAACTTTACCGGTGGAAACAGGCCTTTAAAGTAAGAATTCCCCTATAAATTATATTTTTGTAATTAACGCATGTCAATTATACACTTTGTGGGATTCTTATATTTTAAACGTTAGAAGAAGGAGTAGATAGAACATGTCATTAAAGGCTGATGCATAAACATTTAAATTCTATAAATTAAAGCTCATGTGAGTACATTTCTGTTTGTATTGATTTTGGCGCCCCCTGTGGACAAAGCAGTAACATTTATCTCTTTGCTGATTTCTTTTTCATCCGTGTGTAATTCCTGCTTTTGGACAAATAAAACGGTGTCCTGATTTTGTTCAAACAATCAATCACACCTCTTGTCAAGAGTCTTTACGTGCTGTAATTGACGTCTTTTGACACTTAGCTAGCACCAGTGCTTACAGGCTTTAAAGTCAGTACATAGAAATGTTCAGTCTTGTTAGTGATACTCTCGTCATATCGAAGCATCACTATTAAATATTGTTTTCTTCATAACCGGCAAGGAACTCATCACGAGCTTTAAATGCTCACAATGCCAATATAACATGGAGATCTAAATGTTAAAACTCATATCAAGATATTTTCTTTCACTCGACAGTCTCAATGCTGCCTCTTTGTCGCCGAACTAGGCCAACATTATGACCTATTTTATTAGCAAGCTGTTCTGTTACTGGGCATTATACCTCCCACTGAATATTTGTATTTCATTTAGGATTTACAGTAAAGAATTTTCCACCCCTGAAGGAGCTTAAACTTAAAAATAGACCACAGACAGGGTTCATGCACACTCCCATATGTGCACACATGTGAATGTGTGTGCATGTGAGTGTGCACAGAAACAGTATAAAAGAAGAGGGCCTGACAGTGAATACATGACAGGAGGATAATGTGATTATGTAAGATATCTGGGGGTGAGAAGGGAGGGTTGAGGAAAGAGACAAGGAGAAAAGAAGGGAGTGTTGTTGACGAAAAGGAAAGAATTAAGAACAAATGAGAGTAAAAGCAGGAGAGGAGAGTTGGTAAAAGTGCAATTAATAAATGACAACGAGAATGACTTTCCATGTAGCATTAATGTTAGGAGTCACAAGGCTGCAGTAAACGATGCTAATGAGTTCTTCGTTGATGGGTATGGACATAACAACACACTCGTGCACAGATGGTCATCCATCTGGTCTCCGTCAACATAACACACATCAGTAAAAATAGACATGTTCAGGATTTTCTTCTTCAAACCTCCTTAAACACAAATATCGTTACTACACGCAACACACATTTAAGAGCCTCGCTGTGCTACCAATCCATCATTTAACACTAAGCCAGTAGCCCTAATGCTCTTTTAACGGCTGTCATTTATAGCTATGGGAGCAGAGGAGAAGATCAAACACCTGCTAAACAAAAGCGGCTAGTCTAAATTAAGCATGCTATCTTGAATTGAATGTTTTTGTGTCGGAGAAACAATACGATGCTCCGAAGCTGATACGAGTACAGTTTAACTATCGAGGTAGCACACAAAAATAAAGACTCCATCTTTAGGGCTAGATTAGTTTTTCAATAATGGGTGCAGTGATATGGAAAAGTCCAGGTTAAGCTGAGAAATGAGCAAAGTGTAAGGGCTGTAATTACAAACTTATGGAGGAGAAAACAAAGCTTTAATAATCGGTGACTTCCTGGACTCCTGAAGCGGCCATATTGTTGTAGATGTATAACACAAACTTATTCTCCCATTGGAATTTGTTTTTTTGTTTGAAGCCTGCAATTCAATGTCAAACTGTAGGTCCAATTAGGAAGACAATCTGTGAGGATAAATCCAAACAATAAGAGGGTAGCAATATTCCTCAGTAAATGAAGAACAGCATGATCATGGTGTTTTTATTCCACTAGCATTCCTAAATATCGCCATCAATTTTGCTACATTTCTCATTAGTGCCAGCACAGTGCTTCATTTAATCTGTTTTATAGAGGGCATTAAAAGTACACACACACACACACACACACACACGAGTATAACTCGAACATGACAAACTGAAACAATCATACAATAATTACTGGGTTTTATTCACAAACAGCGCACAGTGGTACCTGACATTCATCATAACTTATTATTATTTCAACACAGCTTAAAAGAGCAGAAAGTTGTAAGCAGGTGGCAGCTTAGTTGGCGGCCAGCTTAAAGTAGTATTTAATAGTGAGTTTTTCCTTTTTTATTATTTGTCAGTGTTGCTTTTTGTTTAAATTGAGGTATGAAACTCAAATTAAAGCATGAGGATTCATGAGTGGAAGATCCCCGAAATGAAAATCGGTCTCAGTACTTGTAAAAAAAAGAACTATTTAAGTGGAGATCCTGTTTGAACATACCTGTGCCGCGATGGCCCAGAATCTGGACTCCAGCAAAGCCAAGGTCATCTGGACACCGATGGCTGCAGAGAGAGAGGACAAAAGGAGAGAAAGTGATGACGCATTAAATGCAGTTAATATCTGACCATCAACCTTAAAAGAAACAAACCCAGTGAAGTTCAGATGATATGTTGAAGGAGAGGAAAAAGACAAGTGGAATAAAAAGGAGGAAGAGGAAGATGATACAGACAGATAAGTACAGTTTATACAGTGAAGCTTACATATAGTATGGGAAACACTTCAGCTAAGGTGAGACTGGAGTTCTCCATCCTAAAGTGTCTCTTTCTCCAATGCAAACATTATTAAGCTGTACAAAAAAAATGTCATGGCAACTATAAACTAGCACATTGTACACCACATGTAGCTACACAGCATGGTCTTTCATAACACTCCATTGCCATTGTACAGCCTCTTTTCTTTGCAGAACATAATGTCTGAACACATCAATGACTGTGATTCTAATTTATCCAATCAAGCTAAAACTCCAGGAGCTTATAAAAAAACAACAACACACATTTATGATGACAAGTAGTTCTCACTTCAAGATCTATATTTGGAAAACAGGAAAAATGTGGATGTCAAAATGAGCGCTTGTGTGTTTTATCCAGCCCAGCATAGTGAGCACATGAAATTGCATGTAACTCATTTGTTCATTGAGGAAAAACACATTCAATTCTATTTTGTGTCGGCAGCTGTCACCCTACTGCGGGTTCAGCACACTTTAATGTTCTGATAGTTATAAAGGCACATTTAACACTGCTTGCAGCTCTTACTGTTGTATGAATTCTTAAGAATTAGTCCATTGACCTTTGACTCAGTTTATGCTTGCTTTAAAGTAGACATGCAGTATGTGCCTTTTCTTTCGTTTAAGTTTGATTCTGGGGCGTTCGTTTCAGAAGAGAGAGTGGGGTAAGACATGTGGGAAAGCAGACACAGGTCGGATCTGAATCCTGTCCGCTACAGCCTCTGTACATGGGGTGTGCCGACCAACTGCCAGGTCACCGGCGCCCCCATATGAAGAAACTCCTTCATGGCAGTTCTTAACTTGTTCTCAAGAAGTAGAAAAAAACCTGAAAACATGGAGAATATGCACATAATGCTACATTAACGTCTCCCTGGTGTGAAGAGTTTAAAGCCACATTGTGAGTGTCATCAATCACATGTAGATATTAGAGAAATAATAATACAGCCTGAACTAACTTTGGTTGCAATAGCTGTAATGATTCTTTCAGTTTAACTGGTGATGTCTTTAAAAGTAATGATCGTAGCAGCAGTACCAGAACATAAACCAGGGAGAGAAAGGATATTAATGAGCTGAATACCTGAACTGAGACTGAACGACTATAACTCTCTGTTAACACTCAGGCTGGTGGAGTGCTGTACAGATCAGCTCTGCCTTCAGAACTTCACTGAAATCCCTGAACAACCGGCCCGCTGAGGCTCAGAACTGATGTGTGTGTGACTATTCTTAGACGTGTGCGTCCAACCTCTGTCTACAACACAGCACTCTGGGCCACAAAACATTAAGCCAAGAATTAGCCAGCATTCGTACATGTTTCTCACACACACACACACACACACACACACACACACACACACACACACACACACACACACACACACACACACACGCACACACACACAGGCATACACACACACTTACTCACTCACACAGCAGCAGCAGCAGCGATTGCTCGTGTCAGCTTACAGCTGAACGTCCATCAGCATTTTAGTCCGCGTGGTAATGCAGAAAAGGGGCCATAATTGCATAAGTTCTCAGTGTGCACACTACACCCACACTCATACAACAAATACACACCACTGCGAGGGATGATATGACACTTCATATTAGCATCAAAGACTCAGCGTTTTTTTTCCTCCCAGCATGCTTTGTTCAGACAAACAGGGAAAACCTCCACAACGCTCACAATACACAGAACACATATAAACACACATGCCTGCGCACACAAAAACCTCAGGTAGAATAATTACTCTAATGGAGTCAGGTGGCAAAATATATATTTTTTTTTCTTTAATGAAGGAGATTAGTGGGTCGGTCATTTTTAGGTCTGGTTGCAGGCAGTAGAGCGAAGAGGCTCAAGTTAAATTCATTAAATTATTTAAGTTCAGACCTGAGCTGTACAGCAGAACAGACTCTACTGTTCATGTTTTATTCCATACAATACAATTAATCCCAGGAAGGGTTGACAAGAGATTTCTCTGCTGGTTCTGAAGAAAGAAGATGACCCAATATACGACCCTCAGTTTAGACCAATGGTATGTTTGCTTTAAACCATTGTGTTTTGCTGAATTGATATACAAACTCATAAAATATTACTTTGTATCCAGTCACTTTTTTTTCCATATTTTTGTAGAAGAAAACCCCCCAACAATAATCACACCAGCTCATACATAACATGACACAAATCTATAAAAGTTATCACAAAAATTCAGGAAAAAAAAGAAAAGAAAAAAAGAAATATGGGCTTTATCTGTGAGTTCAAACTTCAGTCTAAGCACTTCACAGAGAGGCAGCAAAGTACAGTATCGGAAGTCGACGTAATAGAAAGGGAGGCAAAAGGAGAAGCTGAGACTTAATATTGAAGATGACAACAAAGGGCCAGTATGTTCTAATTAAGGGTCCACACTTTATAGTTAAAAGAAATGTTCTACCGAGGAGTGAAGCCCGCATTTAATTTTTAAAATTCGGAACGCATTCCGTTACGCTTGTGGCATTATTTTAAGTTAAATATACTTCCCCACTAAAAAGTTAGCAGACTATATGATCGGCTTTTGAAATATGAACACCAGGAGAACCAAGGAGGAGGCAAATAAATATATAAATATATATATAAATAAATAAGTCAAAAATAAGACAGTTCACTTTTAAATCAGTGTGAGACCACTATCTTTGCAACTCCTTGCATGACTAAAAACAAATATATATATATATTCCACTTTGAATCTAAACATACAACTTTGCAGTCTGCATTTGAAAAGGATCAGCATAAAAGTCAACATCATTTGTAACTGGAGAGCTCAATTTACACACACTGTGGTTAATGGTTAGTCTTATTTCACAGTTCATAGCTATAGGCTGAAATGTTCAACATCTCACTAAATTATGCTTCAAATGCGATTAGCTGATGAATAATGCATCAGCGAGGGGAAGAATAAACCTTTATCTACTCATGGGGATCAGTTTTGATGTTGTAAGAAAAAGGCTCATGAGGGTGTGTGTTTCAGTTTCTGGTCTGTGTGTGTAATCGATTGTGTCCAATCTCTTGAAATCCGATTTGTAATCCTGTAACCATTCAGCCTGTAGGAGGTCATGTACATATATAGAAAAGTTTGACTATAGCTAATGAGGGAGCTGTCTAGCTGTTAATAAAGCTCAGAGTATCAGGACAGCAGTTAAAAAAAAAAACACAAAAAAAAAACACAAAAGGTTCAAATATTCTACCTAGCAGGAAAAATGACAAAACACAGAAGCAGATTTTCAAACTTGAGAGGACAGTGATTCCTTCTCAGACCTGAATCTATAAAAAAGTGACATGTTGGAAAATGTTATGATCTGAATGTTTTGAGCCATTCAAACTTCCTCCTCCAGATATCTCTCCTCAAAGTGACCTTGTAGTCGCCTGCCTCTGCTATAATCGCAGATTAAGTGTTAAAAGGCCATTATGGAGGCCAGCGGTAATCTGCCTTCTTTCCTTCTTGGTGTTGGAGGCCGGATCTAATTAAAACCATCACACTGATCTGAGTGTGAGTGTGTGTGTGTGTGTGTGTGTGTGTGTGTGTGTGTGTGTGCTCTGAAATAGAGGCTTTTGTTACAACATAATATGTCTGCAAAACTAGCCAGCATTTCTTAGAATGAACTCGGATTGCTTACAAGCATATATCAAGGTTCAAGGTTCAAGGTTCTTTATTTGTCAAATATGCCACATGTTAAACATACAGCACAGATGAAATTGCATTCCCCCCCCCCCCAGTGCAAACCTGCAGTGCATAAAAGAGCACTAAAGAAAAAACTAGCAATACTGTACAACAAATAACTTAACTAAAGACATTTGGACAACAAATAACGAACAACAGACAACAAATAACTTAACTAAAGACATTTGGACAACAAATAACGAACAACAGACAATCGACAGACAAGGCACTTGTGAGTGTTTCGCTTTGAGGTAGAATGTGGATAAATTACTATGAGGTAGATAAATTACAGTATTAACAATATAAACAGAGTGCAGATTAAAATACGAAGTTAAAGTGAGGTAGTGTACAGTAGTGCAAATAGCAAATTACTATGAGGTAGATAAATTACAGTATTAACAATATAAACAGAGTGCAGATTAAAAATACAAAGTTAAAGTGAGGTAGTGTGCAATAGTGCAATAGCATAGTCAATACAGTTCAATAACGGCTGTGCAGAGTTTTTAGGGTGCGTGAATTAGTGGAGCATGCGGGGGGTGGAGGAAGGGGGTGATGCCAGGTCCTGTAGGGGCAGACTGTGGCAGGATGAAGGGGGGGGATGGGGGGCAGAGGGGGCAGAGGGGTGAGGGAGGGTAGTGATGGGGATGGAGGGCAGAGGGGGCAGAGGGATGAAGGAGGGTAGAGAACTGAGGGCAGAGGGTGGAGGAGGCGGAGGGGGGATGGGGGCAGGGGCAGGAAAGGGGATGAGTGGACGAAAGGGGGGGAGGGCAGGGAGGGAGTTGAGTCTCCTGACAGCCTGGTGGAATAAACTGTTCTTGAGCCTGCTGGTTCGAGCACGGAGACTCCGCAGTCTCTTCCCAGACGGCAGCAGGCTGAAGAGGCTGTAGGACGGGTGGGTGGGGTCACCTGCAATCCTGGTGGCTTTGCGGGTGAGCCATATACACCACAACATGCATGACCAAGCATGCTATTGAAAATGAGTGTGTGTGTGTGTGTGTGTGTGTGTGTGTGTGTGTGTGTGTGTGCGCGTGCGTGTGTTTTCAGGGGTTGGAGTTATGCACTTATGCAAGAGCGTATCTTGAACACTCTCAATTTGAATTGCAATTAGCATGAACTGCCAATCAAATAGGAGTACGCTTTCAACAGGAAATGAATTAATGAGGAAAGAAATAAAACATGCAAGCAACCGAGAGCCGGAGTTAATTGGTTATTACACTAAAGAGATAGAGGGATGTGAGATGGAGGGGTGCAAACAGTGGACAGCAGGATGAAAGAATGTGTTAGAAAGAAGGGGAGAACAGAGTACAGGGCGACAGACGTGAAAATAGAAAGGAGACAAAGAAAAAAACACACTTAACTGAAAGATGAACATTAAGAGAGAGAGAGTCAGAGTCAAAAGGAAACAACGACTTCATGAAACATTTGCATAAACACAACTAATGCTGATTTAAAGCAGTGGACAGAGTGAGTCTCAGCAGACTTAAGGAGCCGGTTAAAAGCTGGGCTCAATCTGTCTACTGCTATATACGACAGCTATCCATACCAACTGTGTGAATGTAGCACAATGAAGGAAACACGTTCAGCTGTAAAACAGAAGTTTTAGAAACACGGGCTGCGTAGTGTTCCAGCTAAAGTGTGCTATAAATGAACAGAGCGACAGCAAGAGAGAGTGAGAGGTGAACAGCGCGCTGGCCTTTTGCTAAATGGAGCGATGAGAGTATCAAGAGTGTGACAGACTGTGAAGAAAGAGAGAAAGAGGAAGAGAAGGAGAGAGCGAAGGCAAACCTATATCTATGTTTGTTTTTTCACTCGGTGGAAAACAAGTGTGGTGACTCTGCAGTTTAAAGTGAGTGCACATTTACCACATTTGTGACATCGTTTACCATTTAGGGTGAGCTTGTTCGAGGGTGACACAGGAGGTCAGCTTCAGTTAGATGACCAGCGAGAGGAGCTAGTGGTGCTGGTTACCTGACCAAGACCCTGGAGTCCAGGTTAAATATATACGCACGCACGCACGCACGCGCGCACGCACGCACGCACACACACACAGTCAATAAATTAAACTGTCACAAGGGCTGGGTCTCTGGGAACACAGAAAATAGGGCCACTATTGGGGAGGTCATTTTATTCTTTAATGTTTCCCTTTCACGCACACACGCGACACACACACACACACACACACACACACACACACGCGACACACACCAGACCAACAGTGGAAAGAGTATAGGCAACGAGGTAACAAACACACAAACACACACAGTACAAGGTCGTCATCAGAGCATTGGCAGTGTAATCAAAGGAGGGATTAATTGATATAATGGAGTCAGGAGGACCAGGTGAAGGGAGGATGACGGAGGGATGAAAAGGGATGTTAATGGAGGACAGGAAAAGGCTAGGACTAAAGGCTCATGGGAGATGAAAGAGGATGAATTGATTTTTAATAACGTTATAACTTCCAAAGCCTTTTCATTTCAACCGAGCGTGGCTTTCAAATATAGAGCGAGCAGGATACAGTGTGTGTGTGTGTGTGTCTGTGTGTAAATGTGCATTAGAGTATTCTTGTCTCTTATACATATAATATGTGTGTTTGTTTCTTTGAGTGTATAGAGACAACACGAGAAGAAGGGAACGGGAGGTGAGGAGAGAAAAACAAGAAGTTGGTGTTTCGAGAAGTGTTTGTGTTTCCAAATGTGTGAAAACAGCTTCATATACATTTCACACCTTATTTAGAAAGATCTCTCTGCTTTATCAAGCTGGAGTGTTTTATTTGTGCTGAACTGACTGAACATCTCAGAGGGGATTATAAATCTGTTTCACCCTGTGATCACACAAAGGATCACTGTTGATGAACAAGAGTGACGTCACAGCGTACTGACACACCTACAGGGACATGACATCACTGCAGCACGATGATACTGAAGGAGGTTGGCAAAACATAACTGAAGTGTTTTAGAACTACTTTTTCATTCCTGAGATGTGAAAACTAGAAAAGGAAAGGGAAAAAAGGAAAGAATTTTCTTACAAGACGATCGTCTTTACCTGATACCATTAGTGGCTGTAACAACATTTCTCTTCCTAAAACTCATCTTCCTGGAACATTTCTTAAAATGAAGCACATCACTTTGTCTGTTTTGATAAACTCATTCATGGGTAGAAAAAAAATGATTTAACGGTGCAGAGCAACTGGTGGACAGTTACGAGGTGTTGCTGTTCAAAGATAAATAACAGAGGGTGGTGCAGGTATTTTACATTTCCATCTATGAAAAGCATAAATGCTCGAAAACACCTCTGGTTTCTCTGTATAAAAAACGTGGTTCAGATATGCTAACGTTACAAACTTATTAGCATCGATGCTGGTGTGTCTGACTCTGTATTTATACTAATGTTAACAAAGCAAGCATTTCAGAGTCTGCTGTGAGTGTGACAGTGCGTCAGTAAATTAATTAAATTTGATATGTTTGAGACTGAAGGAGCTGCGAACATTCATCAAAGACTCAAACAGAGAAACACTGTTAGCGACGACAGTTACAGGGTCAATGTCAACAGAAAAATAGGCTGCAGATATCTCATAGCAGCAACTCAATAGAGAGTAAGGCCAACATTTCCATGAACACAGGAGTGTTGTTATCGTGGCGTCACAGTGATTCAGTCAGACCTCTGACAAATACTCTGAGTAGGAGAGGTGGGGATTATGTAACTGGGGACCTATTGTATGGTGAGTTTTTCCCAGATCAAACATTCAAACCTCGTCCTTGAAACTCACATCATCTTTACGTTTCATTCTGGACCAACAAAGCCCCGTTTTCTTTAACTGACGATGCGAGCGTAGCCCAAAAAGAAGCATCTTCAAATCGGCAAACATTTTCTTGTGGAAGCATTGTAAAGCTCTCCTCTTTTAAGCATCTTTTTCAAATTCTCCAAATGAGTATTTTGTGCTACACATGACAACAAGTGTTTGCTTTTTGAATTCCCACTGAGTGCGGAAGACAAGATTACTGTTTATCTGCACGAATGTCAAAGCCGTATCATGTCTTTTTCTTTATTCCCTCTGTCTTTTCTCACTTCTGTATCCACAAACACACACACACACACACACACATATACCAACACTGACAACGATGAAATCCTGCCAACACAAACATGCACAGAGATTACAGCTTTCTATCTTAGAAATGTCACGAGTGTTCACAATCACTCTGTCTCCCTCACAAACACGTAATTACAGTTTTTATCGACATTCAACAGTGAAATGGAATAAAGCGAGAGGCTTTTGTTGTATTTCCTTTTCTCCTCACTTCTACCACACTTCTTTCCTTATCTTCATTATTGTTAGGAATTAGGTGTTGTCCATTTGCACTTAAAGAAAAAGACAGAATCAGCCTGAACAGGTGTGTGTCAGGAAAAACTTGTCGGCTTGTCAGTGGATTTAAAGAAGCAATAAGTATGTTTTTCTTTTACTGTATAGTGCTGTTAATGAATGTTAAGCGCAAAAAGGAAAAAAAAAAAAGCTGAAATGTTACCGTCTGTTCTTTTTCAGTCTGTGACGCTGATTTGGGACATTCAGGATACCAAATAGTGTTTATATTATTTGTCAAATTAAAAAAAAAAAGTCCTTTCAAGTTGAACTCCCTTGTGTTCTGAGTATAATTGGTAAATGAACCCTTTACTCTTTCAACTCTTTAATTAGCTGCATGGGACCAGAAGGGAAAACGTATTCAGTGTGGCAAATAAAACACTGATCTCAGTGGAGCGGACTGGAAGCAAAGCAAGCAATTATTCTTCCACTTCGAAACTACACTCCAGCCTTTTGATTGAAACCTTGATTAGAAATGGTGTGGTATGCTAGCTATCAGAGAAAGGCTTGCTTTTTGTCATAGTGTTGTTATTATTTTGGGTTACAGCAAAACTGGATTCAAGGAACGGTAGTGTTTGAAGTGACTTTATTTATGCTGTCGCCTCGAGATCGTGGGATCATTTTCATGTGACAACGGAGTTAATGTACCCCCTTTAACTTGACTCAGGAAAGCGTCGATGTTTTCTGGCACGGTGGTGCTAATCTCAGCTAAACAGAATCCTATCTAATAGAGGGGACTACCTTTCCTTTTACATGAGAGAAAAGGCTGACTTTAAACCTTCAGGATAAGAAGTTAGACACAAGTTCAAGCACTGCATTAATGAACAGTAGAGTATAGGTCACCATGAGACAAAATACTTTGTATTGTAATTAAAGAAGTGTTGCATCTCGATGCACTTTATTAAGTCTATCTATTCAACAATAACAAAAGTGTTTGTCGTCATGCTGAAAAGCTGTTCTCTCTTCACTCTGAACAGATTTCTACATTTGTATAGCCTAAGTCACTCTGAATGAGAGAACTCTGTAATTGAACAATATCTCCCATCTAACGCACGTTTACAAGACCCTGAAAATGAAACTCACTGCACAAACACAGAGCTGACTGAGTCACCTTTAAACTCAAAATACCAAAATGACTGTTTGTGTTTCCAAAAAGCAGCAGTCAATGTTATGTTCAACAAAGCCTGAGCAGGGCCAGTCTTCAATAAAGCGATGTTGCCAGGCAACAAACTCTGATGCAGCCAGTAAAAGGAGTTACGGTGAATTCTGGTCGACTCCTCAGAGAGAGAGAAAAAAAGTTGATTATAATAATCAGTTTGACTAGAAGTCCTTGATACATACACAGACAGACAGACAGACAGACAGACAGACAGACAGACAGACAGACAGACAGACAGACAGACAGACAGACAGACAGACAGACAGACAGACAGACAGACAGACAGACAGACAGACAGACAGACAGACAGACAGACAGACAGACAGACAGACAGACAGACAGACAGACAGACAGACAGACAGACAGACAGACAGACAGACAGACACACACACACACACACACACACTCAGTGAAGTACACATAAGTGAAAAATACAAGGAGACTGAATGGATAAAAACACACAAAGTTAGGACATCTGTTTGTTTCTCTTTCCACAGTTTTTACCGCAGTCTTTAAACATCATCTCTGACCTGATCAGAAGCAAGTTGCATGTTATGTTTGTGACAACTTCCAGAAAGACACACACCTTTGTGCTCGAGCTCACTAACCTCAGAGGAGTCACCCTAGGCTGCACTGACATCACGTTACCAAAGCAACAGGCAGACGGCTGTGATTGGACGAAGAGGATGATGACTCAACTTCCCTCCCTCATCTCATCCTCCTCCTCTCTCCCGACATAATCTCTCTCTCTCCCCCTCTCTCTCTCTCTCTCTCTCTCTGTAGAAGTGTCTCTCACTTTCTCATGCGCAACTTTTTGAACGTCAGGGATGCAGACAGAGCCGCGTGATTATTTTTCAATCAAAATAATTGAAACTGTTGCACGTGTTGGCTCAGACCAAAAAGCATTGGCTTATGCTACCAAGAGATACACAAGCATGATCAGGCTACAAAATAAGTGCTTAATAATCAGACAAGAAAGCATTATGTTAAGCTCCATACATCAAACTACAACATAAAAAACTTTGTGTTGCATTTACACATAAATTGAATCTATTATAGGGTAACCAAGTGGCACAAAAAGCTCAAAAAGAGACAGCAGTCTCTACAGTATCACCCCTATTCAGCTTTTCTAAAGGTGACAGAACAGAAGTGACAGAGTGTTCAATGGTTACCCTGCGCCTTAAAAATGAATATAAATGTTGTTGACATTGGGTATAAGAGTGTGTGGACCTTCTAAGGCAGCCGAGCCTACCTTAAGTTAACCTAGTTCCACGGCACCGTCGAGCAGGCCCGTCGGAGGCACGCTCACTAAATCATTCATTGTGGAGAGACAGGGAGAAACATGTTCCTGTGTGTGTAGAAAAAGGAAAGAGTGAATGCAAAAAGCACTGCTCTATCTTCTGTTCGGGATGTTTACATGGCACTTTGTGCTTGTAAAAAAAAAAAAAAAAAAAGAAAAGAAAAGAAAGAGGCCTATTTCGTCACACATCAAAAAGGAATTAAAGCTGAACAATTTGAGGAACTAATTTGGCGTGAAATTCAATTACCTACTCAATCTTTTATAATGTGAAAGGAGATCAGCACAGCACTGGGTGTGTGCTTTTGTGTGCTTGATCAACCCTTGTTCTTTACCTTGCTGGTCCAGTTGACACAAGTGTCTGAATATTAAAGGGACAGTCCACATATTTAGGTATTCTCTGTAAAACCAAGTATCTTCAGCGTCATGCTGGTTTACGTCAGTTCAAATGTGAACTTTATGCATATTTTACATGCACACACACACACACACACTGAAGTTTTAACTGCTGAGTCAGGTAAATTTGGTTGGTTAGTTAGGTGTACATTTTTTCCTCTTACGCCTGTGTTACCTGACACCGGTCTCTGTGTGCCATGATGTTCTATTGATCCTCTCATCTCAGTCCCAATAAGAAAGTCAACTTCATGTTTAAGGTGTAAAAATTAAGAGCATTTATTTATTTCCTGTTTGACTTCCCTCTCTCTCTTTAAAATGACAGATGGTGCTCTCTCACCTCTCCCCCATTTATTCTTCAGCTCGCGCTCTCTTTCTGCGTCTCATCTCTCCTTAAATGTTTTATTTTAATCCCTGAATATTTGCTGTTCTCTGTCTTTCCTCTATACTTCCACGTTCTTGTTGTTTTCCTTTCCCTCACTCATGCCTCTCTCTCTCTCCCCCTCTCTGTCCCTCTCCTCTAGGAAATCCCTCTCTACCATCTGTTCGGCTGTGATGAGTTCGAGGCCTTTCAGAAAAAAAATCAACTTGGCCAAATTAATGAGACTCTCCAAGGGGATAAACTTTGTGTGTGGGTTTGTGTGCTACGAGTGAGCGTGTGCACCTAAAACCCTTTGTAATGCGGGGACTTTACCACTTATATATCCTGCAGTGACAGAAAAAGTGTGAAAGAGAAAATACAACAGACAAGACTGTCTGCACACACTTTGATTTTAAGAAGCAGTTAACAACTTTTTTTGTAGGCTACAGATGATTCATGTGTAGCTGCTTATCATACACCGCTAAATTAATTGCAAAAAAACCCAATCCCCCAATAATGTAGTGACTGATTCAGTACCTGTGACTTTCTAAACAAACATGTCCAACATGTGCAGATTTTCTGTTTGTTTTGTAATTTTTACAACTGAAAAGTCAATTGGCAAACAGAAGACACAATCTGAAGACGTCACTGTGAGGTCATTGACACATTATCGACCGAAACCTCAATACATCCATCAAAATTAATCTGCAGACTCATGAAAAAGGAAAATATTTGTGTGTGTCATCTTGTATTATATGTATGAGTGTATTATTATTATTTTTGTTTTTGGTAAAAATAATGCGAGATAAAGGTTGATTTTGTTCATGAAGTGTTTTTTCAAAAGGAAGTCTTTAATAAATAAAGAAGTATCTTGGGATGTTGTGTCTTGATGTTCATTTTGAGTTCTGCACTGTAAAGGCGTTTCTTGGATTATTTCTGTCTCTTCTGTGTGTGTGTGTGTGTGTGTGTGTGTGTGTGTGTGTTTCTTCATTGTACAGCACTCCGGTCAGCTGCTGCTGTTTTTAAATGTGCTTTATAATTAAACTTGTCCTGACCAAAAAAAAGCCTTTTATCAAGCGAACGCCAACAATTTGACTCAAAAGCACAGTCTATCATTGAACAGTTGTGTATAATCTCCTTTGGCTCAGGAGGGACGCCGATCAAAGATTGAAAGATAACCCTGGTGAGGAATGTTTCAGTGAGAAGATTTGGCATAATGGGCTGGAAAATGTTCATTTAGATCCAGTCCTCCTGTACTGACTCTTTGGAGTCATGCAATACCACAATGCACTTTAAAAAAGAATTCCTTTGTTGCTCCAAAGACTTAGGAGGGAAACAAAAACACCTCATCTAAAAAATAAATAACAAAAGGGTAGAGCGATGGGGCTATGAAACAAATGCCTTGAAGCACAAAGAAATGTGCTTCAAGGCAAAAATTAAACAAGATTCATCTTTTACGAGGCGATCCTCATTGACCATATTGACCACAGGGTCATAAAAATGTGCGGTCAATATGAAGCTGATTCACGGATGATAGAAACTCTTGATATATTGAAACACATTGAGACACCACATATACACTCTCCCTCTGTGTGTGAAGATGGATAGTGCCTTGAAGTCTCTCGCCTTGTGGAGGAACTGGTGGTTGTAGTGCTAAACGTGCCTGGCCAGACCTGGTGTTAATACATAGACTAGAGCCAATTCATCTTCTCTGACACACACCCAATAGCACAGTAAATTACAGAGCGAGGGAGGGGGCAGGGGACGAAGGATAAAGAGAGAGAGAGAGAGAGAGAGAGAGAGAGAGAGAGATGAGGGAAGAGAGGAAGAGGAGAAGTAAGGAAGGAGGAGGGATGCTGCAGAAAAGGGGGAGCGCATCTATAAAGTTCCCCAGGCAACTTTTAATGAATGCAACAGAATGGGTTTAAATTCATACATCATCAATATTAGAGACAACGAACAGCAGGGCGTGCAGGGATTTAATCATGCCTCCTAGATAATAAATAAACCAGTACTCCTGCAGCTGGGGG